>NW_009911830.1:21638-23374 GCF_000696875.1 Nestor notabilis
ACAGCTCGTTTCAGCAAAGGCATTAACACCAATTTCTTTTTTTTTCCTCTCTTTTCTGAATTTCACAGAGGGAATTGTGATTGGAAATCCTAATCTATTTGCAGAGGAGGATGCAATGAATCGAATGCACTGACGACTTTGTTTTTCTTTCCCCTGTTGAAGTTACAATCAAACACAGTTTTCTGTAGAACAGTAAAGCACCCAGCAGAGGTAAGTGAGGTATCGGCTTTGCAGCATTATCGGCCTGCTCCTGCGTGGCAAGCACATGCATGTGGGCCCTGCCCCGCTGGAAAGGGGCAAGCAGGACACACGGGGCAGGCGCCTTGCTGGGCCAAAGTTAGTGCCAAGATCAGCAGTACTCTCCTGCCCCAGATCAAGAGATATATTAACACGAGTCAGTCCCACGGAATAAGTCACATACACGATACATACAGAGAATTCACGTGCGTGTGCAAACACACTATTTCTGAATATATGTATACATGAACTCTTTTCTCTGTACGCCTACTAGACACCATAACGTCACCTTTTTAATTTATATATTTTCACCTATTGTTTGCCTAAGTCAACTTTTCTACTGTATGGTCTTTTTCCATTCATCCTTCCCCTCTCCTGTGATTTGAAGGGGATAAAATCATTCAGCAGCAGCAATCCAGCTTTGAAATGGTCTGGTACATTTCCTCTTACTGCCTGTTTCTTCTGAGTGGTAAAATAACACCCCTGTGGAATTTGTCCACGAAGAACGCCAAAAGAATTAAGGTGATTTGAAAGGAGAATCTGAGATACATTTACTGCTGTTTCTGTTGGGCACACAGTGTGAATTAAAAAAGTGAAAGCCTTTGTGTCTGCCCATCTCAGCATGTCTGTGTATGAACCGTGGATGTTTTGATGACACAGCTGCTGGTATCAGCTTCCCCAGTAACCCATGCATCTTTCTTACAGTGGAGAAGTCTTTTTTTTCCCCCTAAAGCCCTAGTGTCTGATTTCATGAAACACTAGATAAATGTTCCTATTCCCACCACACCGAGGAGCAGCTGTGGCACTGTCCGTGCTCATCTCCTCTACAGATGTTGCTCGTCTCCCCAAACACCTGGCCTCCTGCAGGATGTGTTTGCAGGGGCTGTGCAAACTGAGCTTCACAGCACATCACACCTTTGGCGTTCTGTGGTTAGTGAGGGAAAACATCCATCCCAACCCAAACTATTTGCTAGGCAAAATGTAAAATCAGGACACGTCGGGTATTTCCAAAGAGCCCCTGGAAAAGCAAATGCAACGTGCTGGAAAGGTTTCTTACTTATATATGTGCAAGCTGACAGGGACAATCAGTGTGTGCCGAACTGGAAATGAAAGCATTGGTTTGGGGCCCAGCATTTGAATTCTTGCTTTTCCGTTAAATTGTTTTATAACACTCCTCTCCCATGGCGCAGTGGTAAATGGAGAGGTATCAGCTGCCAGACAATGTAGCCAGACCACTTGAAAGTAGAAGGACCAGACTTCTCCCGGGCTTTACCCGATAGAGAGCGGTGAAAAAGAGTGTTTTGCTGGGGAAGGATGAAGGCCTCACTTGATGTTTGATACAGCACTGATCATCAGATGGAGGAAAAATACTTCTTCTAAGGCACTTGTTCAAAGTAAAACAAAACACAGCTCATCATAAATAAAACTTCAGGGTTTTGCTACTGATCGGGAACCGCGCAGCTTTGCTCCGAAGGGATACGGCAGGAGCCGTTTTGTCC
>NW_009911830.1:23405-65560 GCF_000696875.1 Nestor notabilis
TCCATCGGTGCCAACGGCGCCAGCTTGTGCCCCCCAGCTCCAGAAAGAAGGGGAGCACCATGAAGGAGAGGGGGCCGGTGGAGGGTGGAGTGTGGGTGCCATGACCGGGCTCCCAGGGACGTGGGCACGGCTCCAGCCTCCTCCCCTGTTCATTTTCCCTGCCTGGCACTTTGGAGAGGCGTCAGCATTGTGCCCCAAGTCAAACCCCAAGTGAAGCCCCCTTCCTGAAGCTGTTGCCTGAGCGCCGGCAGCCTGACAGGCTCTACTTTTTGTTTGCTGCAATTTTTGCATTATAGCAAAAAGAAAAAGGGCAGGATTGAGAGGGGTGGGAGATTCAAAGAAAGACCTTCCTGATGAAGGCCTCAGCTGTTGCAATCCAAGATCTGGATTTAATAAATGGCTCTTATTCACAAATCACTTTAAGGCTCTTCAGCTTCTCTCAAAGAGGTGCTTCTACACATAGGGTTTCCTTTCTATTTTATTTCTTAATGATTTTGGGAAGTATTGTTGCTACCGTTGACACTAAAGCCAGTATCGCACCTTTCCACCCTACCAGGAGAAGGAAAGTTGAAGGTAACAACACGCTTCCATTTTCAGGAATGGAAACTGCAGCTTTCTGGACTTAGTGGGAAATGCACAAATCCCTACAGCCAAAACAATATCTGGACGGGGTCTAAAATGGACAGGGTCTCCGTGTGTGTGTGTGTGTTATTTCTAAAGGAATCCCTCAGCCTTCTCAGCAACTCACCAGAGAAAGGAGGTGGAAAATAACAATCAACATTTAGTTTTCACATCCAAAAGGTAAACCAGTCTCCCTTGCCACGTTCCAGCCACTCGCATCAGCAGAAAATGAAGATGAACCAATAAACAAGGGTCTCGGTCCCCCCTCGCCCAGCACAGTCCAGGTTGCGGGAAAGCCCGCTCAGTCCTGGCGGAGCGTGACCCACCAGCGGGACCTGGCGTCAGGAGCAGCGCCTCCCCTCGCTCCTCCCGCACCCCTCATTCCCCGTTATGGCATTCAGTTCCCATAGAAAACAGCAAATAAAGAACCCCCCTGCCAGCCCACCTCACCGGGCACAATGCCGAGGGTGACCCCCAGGGCACCCATCAGGCCTCCGAGCAGCACTTCTGGTGGTTCATCTTGACCTTGTGCTTGATGCCATCGTATAGCTCGAAGTTGTAGTTCTCCAGCGTGGTGGAACTCCGCGAGGACAGCCCGGCGTATGAGCATGTGCAGTAGAGGAGCAGACCAGCGCAGATGGCCCCGAGGAGGACTCCAAGAGAGCTCATCGCTATGATGGTCACCAGGATGGGATCCAGCGTGTACAGCCAGCTTTTTTCTTTGTCCAGCTTCGGGGTTCCTGGAGAGTTAGTAGAGAACAGTGTGTCGTTCCTATCCGATCCAAAGTAATCTGCAGCGGAATGGGCACTTCTTATTATCCAGGGATCACGTTTTCCCCCATCACCTTTGTGCATTTCTCACTTGAATTATAATGGCTTTACAAGAGTACAAGCCCCACCATGGGTTTATTTCCATAGGATCACTAACCCAGGTCCAGAAGTAATGTGGAGCATCAAACTACTAAGAAAGTTAGGCATCCTAATTCTGGTTTACATCTTAGGCTACCTAAACAGCATGCTAGCATTTTACACCCACTGAAACTCTGGCCTTCCAAGTGCCATTGGGTTCAAAACTATGGAAACAATCTGCCACAGAACCCAGACTTAATTTTCTCCATTTACAAGTCAAAATGCCATGCAAGCAGTAATTAATGCTTGAAAGATCAGTTCCACTTGTCCTAACACAAATACAATATATTGACTTCTAAAGGTTGCTGGCTGTTGAAAAAGGAAAACAAGAAAAGAACCTAATGTCTTTGTCCAGACGCTAAGTCGCCACTTACTTCAGTGTATTTTCTCAAGCATGTACTAGCTTATAACCCCCACTAAAGCTGAAGTTTGTGAGAAATTAATTGTAGCATCTGACTGTGAAACACAAGCTCCCCCAGATAAATTGCCAATGTGGCATTTGGATACCAACCTGAATCATCGTCTTCAAAGTCTTGCTCAGAGATTGGAAAGTCATCCTCCATTCTTGGGAAGTTTACTAGAACAACAAAATGGGAAGCACCATTTGTTTAAAGAGGATTTTGGGGGGCATTATTGTCACTGGTCACTGGATTGCAAGACTGGCTGGGAGAAAGCAACAGTTAAACTACAGCAACGCTTTTCCTCATGGAAGAAGGAAGAACTCCTCCTCTTCTTCCTTTGACCAAAGTCAATGAAGACTCTTGCAGACTCAAGAGAACAAGATCTTCCCACTACATCACATTTCATGTCCACCAAATGACCAGTTTTTAAGAAGAAACGAGAGTGAGTGAAAAGCAAAGAAACTAGAGAACTTGAATAGCACTAAAATATTGCCATTGGTGCCTGCATAATGGCCATAATTCACTATTAACATGCTCAGGGGTATTATCCTTACAACTCTGAATAGGATCTCAATGCCCGTCATTACTTGCCACTAATGCTAGATCCATTTAGCACACTCTACTTTTCATCTTTTCCCACACATCTTACTGGACACAGGGCTTCAATGACCCGCTTTCTCTCTGGGTTTCAGGTAAATTCACCGTAATTGGAGGATGTCATGTATCATCATTATATGCTTTAATGCAAAAGCTGGTTGAAATGGGGAGAGCGGCAAATAGGTGTCCATATCTAGGCATTTATGCTAACATTTCTCTGATCCAAATTCCTTTTAGTGGTGACATTTCTTTTTACTGTTCAGCACAGATCAAGCACTAGTGACCAAATGCACATGCTGTAATCCGAGCAGAAGTTATTTTCCTGTGCAGCCTCCCTCGCATTATCTCTATGTGTAGTTACCATGGCTCTTTCTTCAGTTTTCCAAAAAGAAAATGCCCTTTCATTTCTATCTGCTTAGATTTTTCAAAGCTGACAGTAGCTTGGGGTGCTCAACTGAGAAGGCACCTTGAAATGATCAGGAATGCAGAAAATGAGGGACTACTAGAAAGCACTAGAAGTCACACTCTTGAAATAGTTATGGTGGAAAACCAAGGCTACTTCACATCTTGTGTGAAAATAGCAAGAAGCGTTTAAAGAGTTGCTTATAAACAACAAAACCCAAAGAATGTAACTTGTGCCTAAAAAGCCACATGCAAAGAAATTACTCAAAACCCTAGAAAAGAATATTTGTGCACATTTTCGCCGAGAGTTAGGACTTGTACAGCCCTCCTGAATTGTCAAATCAAATATTTTTGCTATCCCACGCAATGGTATCAGGCGATTCCCCACCAGCAACATTCCAAGGTTCACTTCCAGAGCAGGGGGCTCTGCTGAATGCTGTGCTGCCCCAGCACCACCTTACCCCTGACTGCAATGATCCTCTGTGCTGGTACTAACGATACCTTCCCAAATATCCATTCCTTGGGCACAGTTGTCTTTTGCCCTCTGCACTCAAAGGATTAAGGGGTTTCTTTGAATTTTCAAGCAAACCTGGCAACAGGAACAACACTTGGCCCTCCTGAGGATGAGGTCTGAGTCTAGTGAGCCAGGTAATTCAGCTGACTCAAGGCTGCTCGTAGGTTGTTGAAGAAACATAGGTGCACACCATTCTCTGTAAATCCTCACTTTAGCAGCGAGTTCACATGATTTCTCAACACTTCCAGAACTGACAGGCCCAGATGGCAACATCTTAGGGCTGGGAGAACTGCCTGAGGGCCTCTTGCAAACATTTAGAGCCGAACATGTGGAAAAATAACTTGCAAAGCAGTTCACACGCAGAGACGTCTGCTCTGCTAGTCTTCCATCAGAAGACAAGCAATGACATCTGCCAGCCGTGTCACCCACACAACTCTATGGAAACTGTAGGTTGCTCAAACATGAACAAAGGTCAAAACTGGACCAGTCTGCCCAAGGAGCCCATGTGTGGGGAAAGACTGTTGAAGTCTTTTGCCTTTCCATACTGTAGCTCCTCTAAATTTTGTGCGAGAACAAGCTAGCAATTTGGTGCCCTTTTATTTCCCAGGGTAGCCTTGAGGGAAAAGCCAGAAAAAACAAAGTAGTGGTTAATCAACATTTTCAAAAGAACACCAGTTCTTCCAGCCTGAAAGGAAGGAGCACTGGGAAAACTTGAAAAGAGAGAATATTTATACAAAAAGCCAAGCCCAAAATCTATTTACTTTTCTAGCAATTTTCTCAATTCCCCATGCTAATATGACTCCAAGTCCTGCTTAAAAGATATCTTGCTCCTCGCCCATTCTCCTTCCTCCTCAGGCCTGTGGTAGGCCCTCATTCTTCTGTTCCCCGCATGCCATTTCACTGCTATCAGATTGTATGTTGTCATGCAGGGCTCTAGTCTGGCTTTGGAAAAATAGGACTCAACATTTCTTTTTCCATCCTTGGGCTTCTCAACTCATTAACAAATCAGCTCTGGCTGTGTGGCTGTCTGTGGGAATTGAAGCTGGTGGTCTCATTGCAGTTCCTAGTGGAGATGATTTCCTGTCACAGAGACTAGCCTGCTATTTGTCGCCAATTACGCTCCTTTGTGACAAGTCTCAGCAATATTACCACAAGTGGAGCAGGCCGTGGAAAGTCATCCCCTTGGAAAGTGGTCCCCAGAAAAACCCTGCAAGCTGCTGGGCAGAAAGGAAGAAATATGCCTTGCCCTGTGCTGTGGAGAGCTGCTTCCTTAAAGGGCAGATTTCAAGTGCAATTTACTTTGCATTTTAAAAGGAAAAAAATAATACACTAGAGAAGGGCAGGCAAGAAAATTAAGAGAAACTGTACTTAAACATGAGGAATGCTTTCTACTAAGTGAAAGGCCTTTTTCAAAGCACATGTGCTGAATTATAGCTGTGAGCACCTAGCCAGTCATGCCCCAAAGATGATGTTAGCGATGCCTTTGGAAATGGCCAGATGCCGAGAAAGGCTGTTATCTGTTGGATCTGAAAGCACTGCCAGCTAAAAGGCTAATTTATGGGACCTGAAAAAAGAAAGATAAGATTCTAATCAAAGACAAGGACTGACTTAAGTACCACGTTCACATGAACTTGCATGGAGTGAGAGGAGAAAATTAGTATTTCCAAAGATTAAGGAACTGCAATGTACATCTGGTTTAAAATAGTAGCAGGGGTGGGAGGGATTGGGTCAGGGAGGGGATTACTGGAAGGAGGTGACACGTAGCTCAATGTGCCTTGCCAGGGCGGCAGGGGAGGCACAAGAATACACAAAAGCAAGGTTCTCTGGTGTCCCACCACAGACATACATGCACCTCTTGCAGGAAAGCTTTCCAAATCTACCTGAGGCAGCGCAGCTCCGCATAGCTGAGATCATATGGACTGGGTCGTACTTCCCACCACCACACATACTCAAATGCCAGCCTCCTTGCAGAGGCTTACCAGCAGCGCCCACTGCCTCAGGCAGAGACCTTTGTACCAAGCCAAGAGCTACATCCAGCCCTAACCTAGACGCATTCCTCCACAAAAGACAACCATCAAGAAAAAAATGCTATTTCTTCCTAGACCAGGTTTGTCTGGTTTAAGCCCGGGCACCAAGCGCTGCATCCTGCCGGTTCCCTCTATCCTGCCAGGTTCCTCCATCCCAGGGCAAAGCTCTGTTCATCACCATGCATCACTCTACACACAGGCGTTTGTGGATGGTGGCTGCGGTGCCTCCCGGCTCTTTCTAGGTGAACAAAATGAGCCTCTCAGCAGAAGATGCCTTCCCCAAACAATACATCAAACTTGCAGTAATTTGCAGCCTGTTTTGTTGGCCTGCCTGGCACAGGGCAGGGAGCACTGCAGATGCTCTTCTGCTGTCCTGCTCCCCCCTTCCCAGAGGCATCCATGGGCTCTGGAGACAAAGGAGATGCACCAGGTGATGGTGGCTTGTGGGCTCTGCTACCTTCTGTTCTCACTCCCCAATAACAACTGAGCTGTCCCTCCCAGTACAGAAGAAGGGTAGCTGGCTGCCCTCTGGTCCTTTCTACAGTAGGGAAACAACTCACTTCCCTGAAAACACCAAGTGTCCTCCTACATGCTCACCCCTCTCTCCTGCTGCTACAACATCCATCTTGGATGGTGCTATCGTGCCCGGCAAGGGGAGCACTGGGGGTGCACAGCTGCTCTGCTGCCAAATAGCGCCCAGGAAGGCCTGAAACATTAAATACAGCTAAGTCCAGGAGAACGGGGTCAGAAATAACTGCTCTCCAGTGCTGGCAGACAAGAGCTCCAGCTCTGCGCTCACACTCGCTTTTCTCCCTTTGCTCATTCCCAGCCCTTTTCTCTCCGCAGCAATAGTGTGACTCCAACTCACATCACTTTGTTTTGACACAGCGGAGCAGCCGCTGTGGCCTCGCCTTGACTCCGCTCTGTTTGGCGGCAGCAGCGCCGCGCTGCTCCTTCGGCTGGGAGCCCAGGGGGCTGGGGGAGCAACACTTCCCACCCTCCGTGAACAGGGAAGTGCTTCTCAAAGCAGCAGTACAGGCACCAGGCAGAAACACTCTCTCTGAATCCCCCACCGCTCTATTTCCAGCCCAAAATCAGCCTCACTTCTCTCTCCCCCACTCCTCCAGAAACACGAACGACTTTAGTTTACAAAAGGGCTAAATCCTTGCCAAATCCTTGCCAAATTTCAAATTAAAACAGTGCTTTGGCTACAGCTGAACAGTAAAGAAAGCAAACAAGTAGCTTCTCCCTGGCCTCCGCAGTGCAGGAACCCCCAGACCTTATCCTCAGATTGCCTTGGGGCTGCTTCAGCAGCAGTGCATGACACACTTCAGAACTATCATCGAAATGAGGGGCACTGAGGAGTCCCTTGTGTTCCTTGGGTTCCTATGTGCAGAGAGGATGGGGAAGCATGGCTTGCCAGGTGAAGACTCCCACCGAAAGCACTCGGAGATGTGAAGCCAGGCTGGGTGCTGGGTGTGGAGGCAAACGCAAGCAGGCAGCTATTCCCAGCCCCGGCGCTGCCCTCCAACGCGTGGCACCCTGCCCTCGCTGCACGTATGGCGGATGGCCAAGGCAGCTGCCCAAACTCGGGACCCTGCCAAACCCTCCTTCCAGCATCACATCCTCTGTTGCAGCCCAAACCTTCCCCTGGTGTGTCCTGCTCTTGTGTGTCTCCTCAGCACCAGCACCAGGCCACGGAAACAGTGGTGGCAGCATGTGCGCGTAGGGCATTACAGAGGCATGGTTTTCCTCTTCCCCTCTTAGTGCTGGACTGCCCAGGTAAGGAGTCACCATTTGGGTTTGGTGCTCCATGCTGGAGCTCACCAGTCCCAAACCAAGCAGCTCCTTGGCACAAGGACAGCACCGGCAGTCCACCACCGCCGCGCAAGGGCTGGGAGCTGGGGGAGAAGCTGGCAGCTCTGCAGCATCCTGATACGTTTATCACCCTCCCTGTTGTTGCTGTTTGTTTTTACAGCAGCAATGGCTAACGACACTATTCCTCAAACTGGCAGTCACGCCTGCAATCGCTGCTGAGAGCCGCCAAAGCCACTGATGGAGGAGCTGTGGCAGAAAGCCAACAGGCTGTCCAAGCTCGCCTCGGGGCCCTCGCCTGGTGTCTGTGAGCCTCACTCTGCTGCCCTGACATGGGGTAGGATGGGGCCAGCCCTGATAAAGGCAGCAGGTTTTCACAGGGTTTCCAGAGGGGCAAAAATCCCACCGTGCCCCTGCGCACAGCCTGGTTTCTACCTTATTCCCTTCCATTCACCAGCAGAGGCATTTCAGCCCTACGCAGGAAAAGCCAAGGTTGCCTTTTCAGCCTGGAGGCAAGCAGCTCAGGGTTCCCTGTGCCAAGTGTCCTCTCACAGGTGCTGGCCCCAGCAGGAGGCTGACCCGGCTGCGTGCCCACTCTCCAGGCTGGGTGAACGAGCACTCCTGAGCCATCACCCATCTCGGGCATGCTGACATTGCCCGGGCAAGGCACAGCACAGCCCTTCCCGTGGCACCCTTTGCTTTGCCAGGCCATCATTCCCTCCGTCACACCCTTGTTAGCCACGGGCTTTGCGCCACCGCTTGCAGAGTGCCCTTGGGTCCTCGCCCGCAGCCACACGGGAGTAGCAGCAACTGCAGAGAGAAAAAGACACCGTCACCCCACACCCCATGAGGGGACCCACATCTGCACACTCCCCACGGCACGCAGGAGACAGCAGGCTTCCACCCCTAATGACACTCTGAAATATGGAGCCACTCCTGCCACCTCATTTACCTCTTCTTTTAAAGTAGCCTCTTAAATGCCTGATGTTACCTGCAGGAAAGGTTGCATCAAAATCACACCAAGTTGTCTTTTTCTTAAACAAAGCGTGCTCATTTTAGCTGCCTTTTTCCCTACGGTGAGCAGCAGCCTGAGCAGCACCCAGCTCCCCGGTCAATCTGGCTGTGGCGCGCGTAAGGAATAATTAAACCCCAAATGATTCCTCCCTTTTTGTCTGTTTACTTCACAGAATTTTTTTCTTCCTTGTTGGGAAGCCATCAGCCAGTCTCTCCCTCCCTGCTTTTCGCATGTGCATATTTGTTTTGAATTTTGCTTGGACAGTCACTGGAGTGTACAAAATGCAAATTACAAGTGTATGGGCTTTGCTGTACAATTAGATGGTGGGGGAAAAAAGCTAAAGAAAAGGTGGCATGGTTCCTCAGCTTCATTTGTGTTTGAGCAGCCAAAGTGAGGGATCACATTTGAATTATTTTTTGTTGATGGCCTGAATTCCTAGTTAAGCCAGGAAGTTTCACTGCAAAGCTGAGTTGCATGCCAGGGCAAAGAGTATGATAGAAGGAAAATAAATGCAGAAGAGAAAGAAAACCTCTCAAATTGGCAGCAAAATGTTTTTCACATGAAACGTGATGCTGCTGACTCCTCTGAAGGGGTGAATAGCACGCCTAGAGAAGATGTGAAGGAGGTACACTGCAGCAGAGATCCCTGTCACAAGCTGGGAGGACTCGGGTGCAGGGAAGGCTTGGAACACATACCTCCCCAAACTCTTGGTGCTGTAGTGCCTGGGCTGCTCCCGCACAGCTCTCCTATGCAGTCTGACATGCAGAGGCCCAACCAACAAGGGTTTCATGGGAGAGGAATGCATTGCCATTTTCACTGTTCATTTTGGTAATGGCTTACCCGGTGTTCATTGTGCTCATGGACGGAGCGCACAGCTCGGCTGAGCTGGCAGCCAAGCCGTCCCCTGGGGCCCTGGAAGTCGGATGTCCTGTCTCCAGGGGCCATGCTGGAGAAATTCTGCATAATCACACCGAGCCATTTAGCACTTAAGAAACACTATCGAAATCCCCAGACAACCCCCAGTGTCAGTCCAGCCGCCCAAGACTCCCACTAAGGACTGGTACAAATGTAATGGATCTAAAAGCCACTGTTAATGGCCCGATCCTGAGCGTGGTGAGGCAAGGTGCGCACACAAGCTGTGCTGCCGGGAGCTGGGTCTGCACGCAGCAGGAACAGGAGCTTCACTCCCCTAAAGCAAACAGACCTGATGCTCCAAAAGAAAACGTGGAGTTTTGAAGCACCGCTTTGCTTCAACCGACAGCGTTCTGGTTAGCAAAGAAAGAAGAAGGAAGAAAACCCCCAGATATTTGTATAAAAATATCATCATTTTATTACATTCCACACAATACATCTGCAAAGAGTTTCAAATTTCCACAAGATATTTTTCACACACAGGCAACTGGGCAATGCTGGGGACATCAGGGCTCGGGGAGCAGGGGAGAACTGGGAATAAAAATCTCGAAGTGACCTTCTGTTTTGTCTTTGGTGATTTTGGGTTGAAAGACAGGGTGCCACATTCTCCTCCCTGACACACCGATGCGCACTTGCTACGTCCATGGGGGTGAACCTGGTTGAAGCGAGGGGATTGTCTGACCTAGGGAGATTGAACTGACTGGAAACATGACGCTATCATCTGCTGACATGGCTTGGGCTGACCTGAAAATGCAGCAAGCACATGCCACTATTTCACATCTGTTTTAATCTCGAGCTGGCTGAGGGAGAGGTTGGGGTTTCACATCACCAACCATATGCACTGCAACACCAGTGCTGTATAATGAGGAGGCTCCTGAAGAAAGCACCCTGGCCCTCTCTAGGCAGCACTACCTGCAAGGTGACAGGAGCTCACTCGGGTCCCTTCCATCTCTGCTGGGACAGGGACATCCCTGCCACCGCTGAAAAGCTTGTGGGAGCCAGACTTTGGTGGGATGCTGCCCCGAGCACCCACCACCCCTAACGTGCTCACCATGCCAAACCACCCTGGGCTTTTCTGCGCTCCCTGCATGCCTTAGACACTTGCTGCTGCAGCTGAGGGGGTCCCACTGAAATCTGTTGAGTAAACAGCATGTGAGCTGAAATAGGCTGCATGAATAAAGGCAGGAGGGAGGGGAGAGTGACACCCCATCGACAGACATCCCCTGGGCAGAGGGCTCCACTGCAACAGGGGCCAATATCACGTATGCACAGCACCGTTTGTTTCCACTTTTTCCCCAGACCAAAAGGAAGCTCAAGACTGCAGGGACAGTAACAGAGCTGCTCGTCTCGATTCATTCTATGCAATATTCATGGGCAAAGGATGGGTGGGGAGCACTAGCAAGTTTAGGAGGGGGGAGGGAATCTGATCACTCAGCACAAATGAACACAAACCTTACTCACTAGAGGTACTTTTCTCGCCTGCAAACAGATTAGAGTTAAGGATTCAAACCACTTTTGCATGTCATCATTCAGTAATTTATATAAGGCATTTCCACTACAATATGCTGGGCCATTCAACAGTCGGAGGCATGTTAGAGGCTCCATCTCACCTCCCTGGTTAAAGCAGCAGCAATAGCTGGGCCCCACAAGGCGCGCCTGCTAGGCTTTGCTTGCTAGATGCTACTGACACTTAAAGAAGCAGAACATTAGCAAACGCAAAACTAACTGACATTCTAGAAAGTCAACTGGCAATTTTTATGATTCAGCAGCTATGAATTGGGCAGAGGAAAAAAAAAACAAACCTAAAACCCAGAAAGGGAAATTATCCTTGTCCCTTGAACATTTCTAGCAGAAAGACAAGGAAGAGCCCTCTCCCCTTTTCCTGTGTAAAAGCAAAACCATCAGCACCCAGAGCAAGGATACTTATAAAATAAATAAACCTTCAGTCCTCAAGAAACTACAGTATTTAGCATCCACCTTAGACCTCCTGAAGTCTACGTGTTACCCTAAGGCTGGCTTTAACAGATACAAACGAAACATTCATTATGAGCTTCTCTGATATAAGGCAACTTTAAATAGATTCACTTGCAGGTGGGGGGAGGAGGATTCCCTCCACCCCCCGCCCTTCCAAACAATGGCTGTGTTATCATGTTGGCTGCAGAAAGAATAAGATGGAGAGATCTTACTTTTTGGATGTCTATGAACCTCTCTGGATTCTTCTAGCCATCTGAGGTGGACATTCCTACTGTCCAGCCTGGCCTCTTCTTCTCATTTTGCACCCGAGACATTAACACTATCAAACAAGAAACCCAGCCAAAGCTAGATAAGGCAACAAAAAAGCATTGCTCTCTTTCCCAAGTAAACAAATCAGGATATTTACCATAAACATGACCCAGACCTTCCAGAGGGGAGGTGGGAAGGGGGGAATAATTAAGAACAAAAAATAACAAGCATTCCCTGTGCAAGTAGAAGCAACAACAAGCAAATTAAAAAGGGGCTGTTTCTAAATATACATTCAGTCAGTCAGACACACACATTCCCATGCACACTCGCATACACAGATTTAGCACACTCACACATGAGCCGCACAGACAAGCTTCCAGGCTCGCCATCACGTTTCCTTGCAGGTTGCCTACTGGGAGGAGGAAAAAATCCCAAACCAAACAAGCCTATCAACCAAAAAAATATTCCCCAAACAAACAAACACAACAGAACAAAAAACCCCACCCGACACCCCAAGACTCCTCAAAAAGTAATCGAAAGGGAGCGTTCACTTCTGAAGTGAAGGGGCGTTGTGTCTCTTCTGGCGATCCAAGATGCAGCATTAGTTTAGAGTTTGTAAAAGATTCAGGGAGGGCTGTGGGGGGACAGAGAAGGGACGGAGATGTCTAAGAGTTCACATTGTATGCTAGGTAAGGAAAAAAGTGCAAAACTGAGGCAACGTATTTGAAGTCTTAGTTTCTGTCTGTCTGTCTGTCTGTCTGTTTTGTGTTCCGTTTGTTCGCTCGTTCCTGTTCGGCTCTCAGCAGCGCGAGCTGGGGTCTTGCTCTAGTTTTATGGTTAGGGTGGGCTCCACGGCCACAGGGGCCCCGTTGGCATAGTGGGAGGTTTTGTAGGTGATGGAGTGATCGCTCTTCTTGGCCGCATAGCGGAACCGGTGGTAGTGGAGCACAAGGGCCAGCGCGACGGAGACCAGCACCACAACAGCACCTCCGGCGGCAATAACGTAATACCAGTAGGCTGGGATGGGCTGCACTGACACCGTGTCCACTGTGGGCTCGGTCCCTGGCAGGAGGGTTGCCCCTGGGGAGGAGACACAGAACAGGGTTGCTAGGTGGGAGGCATGCAGACGCACAAACAGAAACACACATGCTTTCAAGAGTACAGCACGGAGTAACATGAGGTGCCAGGCCTGCCTCCGGATACAAGGCGTGCTCCGGGTGGGGAGCACAGTCTGGCATTTGCTGAGCCCACATATTCAAGGGGCCTGTTTCTTCCCTCTGAATTCATCAGGCTGCCTGGATTTCAATACATATTCCATATGCACATTATTATTACTGTTATTTCTGGCATCAACAAATGTTTTCTTCCCCCTTTTTTTTTTCCTTCTCCAGATCAGCCGCCTGGTTTTGCCTCCACATGGCAGATGTTGTCAAGCAGTGACAAAACACATCACTTTCCTAATTGGACGAAGAGAGTAATCTCAGATGGGCAAGGAAGTTACTGCAGGAGACTGGGAAAGAAATTACAGGGAGAAACAGTTGCTGTTCTAACAGAAAAGACAGAGAAGAAGATCTCTGTCTGAAAGTACTCTGCAGACAGACCTGCTCTCAGTAGGTGCCCATTCACAGTCTTAGAGATTTCCTTATTATTTTTTAAAGCAAGAAAGAACGGTTGTGATGATTTACACGGCACAGGCTGGAAATTCAACCCAACACTCGTATCAGAAATTCATGCTCTCTGCAGCTTAAGCAAGCCAGGACTACAAATTCATGCCGATGAAGCAAGCACACCTTAGGGAGGGCTGGAAAAGTACCTGCCTCACTTGAATTCAAGGGCAGGCAGTGCCCAAGCTCAGCCCAGCAATGGCTAACCCTTACTACTCCTGCAGCTGCAGTGTGTTGCAGGGCCGGGCTGCAAGATGCTGCTCTCCCTTCCGAGGTCATCCCGGGACAGCTCTGCACACATTTGGTGATCAGGCGCCACAGGACCTCGCTGCCAGCCCGCATAAGCACACACACATATGCCTCAACCAGCACCGAGCACCAGTGTCTCTGCTCATCCCCACAGCCCAAGACCAGCTCTGTTCTGCTCCTCCTGCACACGCTGCTCCCACCTCCCCAGCTCCACTTGTGCGAGCAAGCTGTATACATCTCCAGAGAGATGCACTTTTACATCACGTTTATTCACTGGCTACTTCAAGGGGGCTGAAGCCCCAGGGAAGCTCTCAAAGGGTTTGCTCTGGCACTGGACACACAGACCTCCCCAGTCTGCTTGTCTTCTTCTCTTGCCCCTGGCATGCCAGCCTGTAGGTGCTGGCAAACAGAATTTTGGAGCTCCTGCAGTTTGGTGTCAGCATATTGTTGAGCTCTGCTCTAACCAAACTCCAGCTTGGCTTCTGAGCAGGCTTGGAGGATGCCAAGGAGAAAAAGCAGAATAGTGCAGGATGCGCCCACTTTGCTAGCAGCAGGGGTGTCTGCCCTCCCCTCCGATCCCTGCCCTACCAGCAGAGCCACTGGCTCACAAACTTGGGATGAGCGACAGCTTTTCTGTTGCTGGTGGCACAGGAGATGAGGAAAATGCTGGTTGCCCCGCAGTCACAAGGCTTTCCTCCCCTCCCCATCCCCCAAATCCTGAGCACAAGGAGTAAAAATAAGAATGAATACAGCACCCAGTTACATAGCTACAACAGAAAAAAACCCTCAAAACCAAGCAAACAACCCCACACAGCCAAGCCAAATCCTGCTTTTACAGAGCAGCAGGCTGGGAACCACCCACATATTTGTCATTGTAGGCAAGAAATTCGGATGTCTCAGGAGGAGCCTACCTGCCAGATACACCGCCCTCACCCTGTCTCACCCCAGCCACCCCTCGCCGCCAGGAGTGGGGGTCCTGCCCCCCCCCCCCCGGCGGCGCCTAAGAGAGGGGGATACAGGCTGGGCTGTATGTTGGGGTGGCAAAAGCAGGGAGCAGGCAGCCCTATGACCTCCTCCTCTATCTGCACCAGCCACCCTGGTGTGGGGGAACAGAAGGGGCACATTCCTGCATGGGGGTGGCAGTGTGGGACACCCCCTGGGGGCTGCCATGAGCCCCCACTGGGGAGAGCACGTTTGACAGTGCCCGGAGCATGACTGATAACCTGCTGCTGTCTCCCACCACAGACCCCGCTGGCGAAGCCACCCCAGACCCGTATGCAGCCCGCTGCCATCCCTGATGGATCAACAACACCTCGCCTGCGCCTGACAGTGCTGGGGCATGGGGCTGACCCCCAGGAAAAGCACAGGGCTGCTCACTGCGCAGAGGCCACTCATGTTTACAGTCAGTGACAGTCACTGCTTACATAGCGCCTCGGCCCATCGAGAGATTCACAGGCAAAGAGCCACTCACACCATCGATATGCACTGGCCCCGCTGGTGGAAACTGGGATGGGGAGAGGGGGGGCAGGTGTCAGGGATGCCAACAGCTCTGGAGCCTGTAGGGGAGCAGCACTCCCCTCTGACGAACAAAGGGGAGGAAGGTTTCCGTCGCCTCCTCACGGCTGTACATTGCCCAGTGCAGGGCTGGGAGTAAAATGGGTGGGTCTGGCAATACAAGAACACACGCCATGGTGCTGAGCCTGCGCTCCTTGCCCCTTCCCCACACACCTCTGACTGCCTGGGGATGAAGGGAGGCAGCATGATGTGCCTCAGATGATCCCGCTTATGGGAAGGATCCCTGGGGGATCTCGAGGCAGTTGCAGATTCAGAACAACCTCTGCTTGGCTCTGACCTACTCCAGATGTCCCCGTGCAGCAGCCAGGGCTGCAAGCATGAGGGGTAGTGCAGAGCCCCTCCTTGGCCCCTATTTCCGCACTTCACGGCCCTGCCGAGGAGATAGCAGAAGCCTGGAGAGTTCATTTAGCAACTGAAGTCATTAAGGAATCACACTCAGTTGTCTCTGAGCCCTAACGAAGCCAATTCCCAACACTAATGATTGTTCTTCCTTACACTGTCAGCCACTAAATATAGCTGCCCATCCACTCAGCACACAGCGCTGATGTTATCTGCTCTGTTTTTACTGGCTCTGCTTCTCTCTGGAAGTTTTCTCTTGTATCGGTGGAAAAGTTCCCTGCTCAGGGAGATGGAAAAAAGAAATCCATCTTCTTAACTTAATAATTTTTCCACTCCCCTTTGCCTTCCGCCACACACACACACACACACACACTTGCCCTTCCTCGTTTATTGACTAGGACTCTTGTCTTAATAAAGAAATGCCTTCTACTGCTGCTGTCAAGTTTGTGGCTTGGAAGACTGCTCAGTGGAAACCTTATTTAATCCCTGAAGGGTGGACAATTTCATCTGGGTGCGCTGCTGCACTTATACCTCCAACCTGGCCAGGCACAGTCCCCTCTTCTTCCTGACAGGGAAGACTCCCCAGGAGCCAGTTTTAGAGCTGCACAGCAGAAATAAAAACTCAAAAGAAGAAAGAGCAAAAATCATCTGGGGAAGAAAAAGGAGAAAATTCTTTCCAGAGAGCCTCCTAGAGGGCTGCCTGCCTTGCTCTGCCATATTCCTCTCTGAAATCACTAACATTAACTGCTGTGGACAAGCAGAATAGCTGGGATTTTCATAGATGGCACAGATGAAAGCAAGTTTCACACTCATTTAATCTGAATGCCACAAAACCACTGTCAACCTCAATCTCTTAATTGCTGCCTATCATTTCTCCAGGAAGATATCCCTGTCTTGATTTCGGGATACTCAGTGTGGGACAATCCCAAAGGCAAATTCTCCCCAGTTTGCCTCTTGTGCTTTTTGGTATATATCTCTGATTTTTAACTGGGTATTTAGCTAACTCCTTGCTTCCAGTCACTCGCTATACCTTCTCTTTAAGGGTGAGATGCATCAACTCTCAAATGCAGCACAGTTTAAGCACACTTGACTGGTCTCGTAAGATCCCAACCCACTAGCTGAAAGATATTCCACCCACACAATTCTCTTCTTATTTGCCTTGTGATCCTGGAGCCTGGAAGGTGCGTATTTTCAGCTCTGCTCCCAAGCCAGGGGAGGAAGGGTTTGCTATTATTTTTAATGGCATCTTTCTTACTTTCTCAGCTTGTCGTGTAAGTGCAGGAGTGGGGTACAGAACATCTTGATACTTCCTGCGCAGTCTTTCCAGCTCAGCCAGTGCTAGGATGTCTTTGAGGAAGTTAGCAATAGGCAGGAGCTCTCTGGCACAAACTAGTGAGCTCCTATGTGAAGGGAAGGTGTACCCGCAGCAGCATCTGGCTGTGGTGCTCAGGGACTCTGCTGTGCTGGGCACACCAGACACTGTCCCTAGCAAACCAGTGGACCCTGGGGAATACGACGCGGAAATGGAGGCATAGAGGCAGCAGGGCATGGGGTGAAGAGAAAAAGAAATGACACGAGTTAGCAGGACTCTGGGATAGACCCAGCGGAAGGTTCAAACTGAAGATAACACGCAGGTTACAAGCCCCAAAAGATGAGGATGGCGTCTGCAAAATAGGCATCAGATCAGACCCAGAAAATTGTAGAGTGATGGTGTAAGTAAGGAAGAGTTGTGAGGCTTTGTCAGCTGAGAATATTGCAGCAGCTTTTCAGTAACACCACAAGCCTGAGTAGCAGATAAATACGCAGCCTACAAACAAGCAAACCCAAATTTCTAGTTGTTACAGTACGGGTATGACTGTAAAATACCATGTTACACCCTGCAGATGTCCCTCCCATTGGTAATGCTCCACAGCCTGCCTCACACACCAGGGACGGAGTTGTGTACATGACTTCAGTCTCAGTGTCTACTTTTCTTTTACTACCACAGCTCTCAATGCACATACCCACCAGAGACAGCTTTGCCCCACACAGAAATGCAGCTGTTTCTAGGGTAGAGCCCAGCCATATCTGACAGCAGAGTAGTGGATGGGAAGAGTACAAATGAGTATGAAGCTAAGGGGAGCCCTAAGTTTGCTCTTCATCACAACACAACCCCCAGATGCGCTCCTGAAAAGGCAGGCAGGAAAACAAAATCCAAAATCAAAACACGGGGAAAAAGCCTCAAACAGACTAAACTGATCTGCCCTGCAAAAGCAGACAGCTTTTCCCACCCCAGAGCAAGACAAAGAGCATCCCCGCTGACTGCTCAAAGAGAGAGGCAGTTTTTCTGAGTTCCTCACCTTTTCTCTTACTCTGTAGGTTTGATCAGACAAATGCCGGTTTCTGTCCTCCAGGCTAGTATTAAGCTATTAAATGCACCATTTCACCTTGTTTTCCTTTTATTGACTGTCACCTTCAGAGCTCCTCATGGCAGTTTGCGCTCCCACTTCTACCTCCCAACTCCCTTCCCCTTTCAAGCACACCATTCCCGCCCTCCTTTGCCAGCAGCTCAAACACCACCGCTGCCAGAGCATCTATAAACTAGAGAACAACCTCCCCCCAAATGAATGTAAGTCACTGCCACCTCATTTCACTTTTATTTGATTACTGGCTTATTTGTTTATGTCAGTTGATAACTACCCTTTACTCTTCAGCCTTCCCATTTTGGGCTCAGATGCTCTTCAGGAGGCTGGGTGTCTCATGATGGCGGGTGCCCTAATGCTATTGAGCCCCAAGATAGTGTGACTTGTCTGTTTGCCTGCTCCCTGTCACCTAGCAGGAGTCAGAGGGTGCCACCTCCTGCAGCAGAGGAGGTTTAGCACACACTTGCCATTTCAATGCTCAGAACATTTGCTGTTTGTACAAGCACGCACATTACTTTCCTTCGATGTAAAAGCCCATGCCAGCAGAAAGAAACCACTGAGAGAAATGCAGTTTACCTGGAAAGTAGGAGTTCTCACCTGGGAAAGCTGTGATGGGTTCTGCAAAGGAAAAAACCAAAACCTAGTATCAGAGAGGAGGATATTACAAGGGTACAGTTCATGTCTCTCAATTTGCAGAGGCCAAGTGGAGCAGGTGTGTGGCTGTGCCCCACAGAAGCCACTTGCTGGGAATAGAGCAGGGTGCTAGCCAACCTCACCAGGACAGGGAGAAAATCGCTCTCAGACATGTAATAAGCTTCAGACACAGACTTCAGAGAAAAACATGTCTGAGGATGAGGGTAATTTGGATTCAGCTGGCTGGCCTGAGTCATCCAAAGACAAAGCCCCAACTGGCCCAGTGATGAAACCCTGAAACCCCCTAAATTTCCAAGCGCAGTTTTGTTTCTGGCTCAACTCTGGCCTTGTTATTCACATGGGAACTGTGTTACTTCTACGCATTGATGCCATGCTCCTCTCTATCTCACAGCGACAAGAAACAAAGGCAAGCGCTTTTTTTCTTCTTTCTTTGAAGAAGTAATCTATTACAAATTACTGGATCTGAAAAGCAATAATTGGCACTTATTACTGATTACTTTCTTGCAGAAGTAATAGACTTCTGATTATTTTTAGATTACTTCTGCATTATGCCTGTGAGTCACAGAAGCAGACCCTGGCTCTACTGAGTGCTATGAAATCATCACTCAAGTTCAGAATTCGAATGACACATTTGTTAGAGGAAAAAATTATTGTGACTTATTAGCGTTCTTTCACGCTAAAAAGGAATCAGATTACGTCCCAGGATTAGATCTGAAAAAACAGTAGTAGCCTGTGCTGAAGTCAGCTATTCTCATGGCTCTGAGAGAGAGGGAGTAGCACTGTATCTCTACCGTTTCATTATTATTTTGGTTACATTGGAAATGACCCATGAGTTATATTAAAGTTTGCAGTGGGAGCCCTTTGTTAGAAATGATGTGAAACAAACTATCCTTATGGGCTTTAAGATTCCTATTCAACTTTCTGGAATGGGATAAATAATTTTGCGCAGCAGTTTGGTGTTATTTTTAGGGCTGGCAATGCTTGAAACTTTATAATTTACTAATGCTTTTGTGGCTTAAACCACGACAAAATGTTAAGCTTTAGGTTCATGAGGCCCAAGATACAGAAGCACTGGAGCTAGGTGAACTGCTGAGCTCAAAAGAAGGTAGATAGGAAATGTTATTAGTGTTAATCACCAGTCTTGCTTCTCTTTAATGCCGCAGAAGGCAAGGGATTAAAACACCACTGTCAAATCTTAAATACAGGGAATTTGACATATGGAACATTAGCTCCTTTGGCAGATGGGAGACCAACAGAGTTCAAAGCATCAAAGAACCTGGGACTGACGGTGCTCAAGAGCATCTCTGGGGCAGTCCTGGTCCTTTGTTCTATTATTAATACTGGTTCCTGCACCATCTTCACCATCACCTGCCTGCACAGGGTGGCAAGAGATGCGACCTGCCCTTGCCAGGCACGATTTGTCTTGTACCTCCTTGCCTGAGATACAACCCTTGGAAAAGAGCATCTGTTCCTCTTGGGTTAGGAGGCACTGGGATCCTCCCCTCCCCTGGTGGGGCAGAGGAGCTTCACTGAATGGGGCCTTTCAAAACCCAAAGGGGAGAGAGACTCTGCTCTCCCTGACTTTTTTCACTGACTTCAGGATGGGTCAGACACTTTGCGGGTGTTTAACACTGCAACTTGCCTCTCCCAGGTCACGCAGAAGTATAGGGCCTTGCTACTGTGGGCAGCTCTCAGCGCAGATCTCACTGATGGAATACTGCTGGTCCCATGCTCAACTGGGATGGCTCTGAATCCACATCCAAGCTAGATGGTGACCAGAGCCATTGGAGTGCATGGATGAATATGCCAGTTAGAGGAACAGGGTAGATCAACGGCTCCACCAGCAAACTGCTAAAACACACGTTTTTTGCTCTTTTTTTTTTTTTTAATATTTTAAAGTCCTCTCTTTCACATTGAATGAACCCACCTGGCTTTTGGCCTGGTTCGGTGAATTCTAGGACAAAAATTTCTTTTGTTGCTCTGTTAACATTACTGTAAAACCCCTCTGCTATTTTCTTTCTTATTAGAGAAGATTCCTTTTGAACTCTTTGCCCCCTCTAAGCGTGTAATACTGACAGCTGGTTTCTTTTGTTCAGCACGTCCCTTTTAAATGTGGTGTATGCCCTTATCACGTAGAATAGTCCTCGGTAACCCTCAACTGCTCTTCCAGCTTTGCGTGGCAGCGGCATGTGCTTCTTGCCTCTCGCACCAACATCCCCCGTCCCACAGAGACTGAGTCCCCCTCATTTCTTTCATGAGCAAGCAAAGTCCCAGCTGAGATCCAGAAATTCCAGTACCAAAGCAGGGGAGAGGTGGCCCATGGAGCCTGCACGGGAAGGCTCTTCAGCCCCCCCAGCCACCCCTGGCCCCTGTGGCCGGATGCAGCACGTACCCATGCAGTTCTCCAGCGGGATGTCGGTCCCCAGCCGGATGTCATCGAGGGCGAGCTCTCCCGAGTAACCACTGCGTATAAATCCCTCAAACACAATCTGTGAGAAACCAGAACAGAAATGTCAGTGCTAAGCTGGGAGGCACAGAGTGGCTGCTACTCCTGAGGGAAAGGGCAGGAAACCTGCTCCTGGCTTTCCCTGCACACCTGCAGATGACCTGAGACTAGATCTACTTCCTTGCCCTGCCTCTGCCACCCTTTCCCCAGGGAAAGCTGCTCTGCAGGGATAGGTTCTGCAGAGAGATCGTAACCTGGCCTGGCAGCACCTGGCTTGCAATTTATGCAGTTAAATGCCCCTTGCATGGAACAGAGACTCAGTGAATCTATGATCTGCATTGCAGGCCACCCCCTGGCTATTGCACAAATGATGCAAGTGGCGCATAACACTGACTTAGAGCAGCAGCAGATTTGGCCCGTGGTATTAACTGGACTATGATCAGAAAAAGGAAGGGAAGGACGCAAAATGCACGACTACATTAACTATAAAGTGTTGTTCCCATTAATATTACATAAGAAGTATTGAAATGTTAGAGGAGAAGGGTCAATTTATTCCTACTTAATCACAGGCAAAATATATTTACAAAAATAAATAGAGTCGTTAGCTCTAAGAACTGCTGAGTGGAGAGACTCGCATATTTACATAATGATGCTGTTATTTAGCTAATGCTGGCATATTCACATTTAATGCACAAACTAGTCAGCCAGTGCCCATCATTCTTATCTGTAGGCATATTGTGTTTACTGGTATTTTATTAAAAAGCCAAACATACATGTGCAAGCTAGTCATACAGCTCCAGTGCAAAGCTTTTGCTGTATATCTCCATGCCTACTCTCGAGGGTCCAAATAATTTCCTAGGGCTATGTATTTCGCGAACCTCCTCCCCCATACTAGGTGACCCCTTCCATCTGGGATGCCTGAGCAGCCCAGGACACCTCCCTATCAGTATCTGACTATGCAGGATACAGAGTGTTAGAGCTGTTGGTCCCAAGCTCAAGTCATCAACCCACATGGGAGGCAGCAGCTTGAAGGGGTCAACGTCCTGACAGCAGCAGCTCCCCGGGTCAGGGTCAGGGCTGGAAGCTGGCTGGAGCAAGGCTCCCTGCAGGGGTGGTCATTGAAGTGCTACCTCAAGCCTGAAAGTGTTTCCTTCTGCTTCAGAGGGTGCTGGATGCCGTGCTGATGCTCATTAGCAGTGACAACAGTAGTCCAGGCTCCCCAGCAAACGGCACGCTGCCCGGAAGGGCTAACCATGCCAAAGGCACTCCTGGAAGCAGCAGCCTCTCCATGGGGTGCTGGCACAGCCGTGCCAGAGGGACTCAGGCGGCTGCAAGCAAGCAGCACAGCTCCCTCCAGTTCACCCCTTCCCTTCCACTGATCTCCTGACAGCGCTGCACCCAGCTCTCTGATCTGGTCTAATAAGGTATCTGAGAAATGGATTCACGGAGGCTGGGGAAGGGCTGTTTGCTGCCTACCGTTAAGAGCTGGCCATGCTCCCTCCCAGCTACCCACTTCTCCTGGCTGCAGGGTTTGGGTTTGCTCCCTGGAGCTGTGCCTCTGGTCAGACTATCTGATGACCATCAGCTGGGAGGGTGGGAAATACACAGAACAAATTGAAACAAAAAAAGAAAGGAAATATTTGCAAAGTGGGAGACTTGAGGAATATAAAAGGCAACAGGCTGAACAAAGGCCCAAGTCTGTGCAGAAGACAGGCACTCTCTGAATAACAAACAGTGTCGTTTAGTTACTATGGTAACTTGAGAAACATAATGAAAACAGCCACATTCCCTAATGATGAATGGGCCCTGGCTCTGAAACACTGAAATAAAGATGCTGGAGATGCCTGCCTGGTCCAAGACACCTTTCCCTGAGCATCTTACCCGGTACTCCATGTCGTAGCTTGGCAAGATGATGCGGCCTTCCCTCCACTCCTCCCCTTGGTCCTCCATGATGACCCACAGCGCCTTGTGCTCCTGGCTGGCTTCCCGCCAGACCCGTAGCATCACTCCATTGCTGCCCCATGCCTGGTACTGGAAGACCATGCAGACAGCACTCCGGGGCAGATAGATGGTGGGGCTGATGAGCCGGGCTCGCTGGCTTTCCCTCCTTCCACTGCTCTGCAGCTGCAGGTAATTCTTGCCATCTGGTACAAAGAGGAAAATGCCATTATATTATTTTCTGTGGCCACTTGCAACAAGTGTCTCACCTCCTGCCAGGTAGCTTTGGCAGCACTCTCACACCCATGCCTGCAGGAATGGTGTCTCACGCTGGCATCTACTGTGTGCACAGCAAGTTGTGCCACTGCTGCGCCCCGGGCAGGGCATCGAGGAGCATGCTTCCCTCACCAGGGTGTCTGTCCCAGTAGGAGACCAACAGCAACACCAGAAAGCAGTAAGCTGAAGAGCGACATAATTAGGAGAAATTAAAGAGTAGTTATTGTCAGAAGAAGCAGTGCCATAATAATGACATTGGCAGGGGGGTGTATTTATTCTGCTGGGAGCTCGCTCAGTGAACAAGCCTGAGGTGGGTTTTTCTAACTGCCGGCACTGAAAACTCATCTTGGGATGGCGATCTCAAGCTGTGTTCATCCTGCCTCTTTTCATCCCCAGCAGTAAATACTCCACAATCAGGATCTAGCTGACAATTTTAAGGATATGCACGACAAAATGAAAGCCTGGCTCTCAGTTTTTGTGTAGTCTAGCAAAACAGCCCCTAAAGCAGAGCACAGAGGAAGAACGTGGTCCCAAGTGAAGTACACAGGTGACAACTGGGTAGCTGCAAACTTGAAGGTAGCTGAAATACATACTGCAGGGATTCACTTGCTTTAATATTACATTAAATTGTGCCATGCTTTTTGTCAGTCCTCAGGGAGGAGATTCAGTACGTTTGATATCTCAGGAGAAGTTCAAGGCTGAGACTGGAACTGGAGATACTTGATATGAATACCAATAGCAGCAAAAGCCGATAGACACAAATCCCTGGGCAGGAATGAGTGGTTTCCAGCCCTCTCCAATGAGAAGCCTCCTCAAGGAGTTTCCCATTTTCAGCTTGAATGCCTGAAGTCCCTTAGCACAGACTGAAAGCCAAGCGTCTAGCTGATGTGATCCTTACCTGTCCCCTCCATCATGTCCAATGGCCAGCTGGAGTCCCTGGGGTTGCTCCATCTGCAGTGCCTGCAGTACTAGGCAACAGAGACAGGCCAGCAAGATACTGCTGTATTCTGCATTTCACTCAACAAAGGCATGAATGTGCTTCTCTTGCTACACAGTCAGCAAATGTCACTGGTGCTTCATGTCAATTCTCCTGTAGCCAATGAGGGGTATGTCTGCCCCAGGACCACACCTAAGGGTCTGTCACTTCCTTTCCTCACATCTTAGCCTGCTGCGCTTGATGGACAAAGCTCTGAGCAGCAGTTTGCCTCCTGCTTGCCCTGCTCCCTCTGTGGCTTCAGTGCCCACAGCAATGGCAGATGAGCAGTGTCTGACCTGAGAATTTTGCAAAGTGCATCCAAACCACCCAGACCAGAGACCTGAATTTAGAGCTCCTGAGCATGGAAAGACAGGTGCCACCCAGAAAACAGCAGCTGACCTCGCTGCCGCTCAGCAGTCCTGTAACATCCCAGACCAAGGGAAGTGTATCAGTGGTTGCACAGCCGGTGGCCCTGCCTCAAGTTTGTCACTGCCAGAGAGCTGGGCTGAAACCAACCACCATGAGCTATACAGCTTTCTAAGATAAATTTAGGACAGGACAGCAGCAAGATTTGCCATCACTCTACTCCTGGGATGTATGACCAAGATGTTTCAGAAGTGTATCCACTCCATATGAACTTTCAGTGATTGTGCTGTGTGAAGGACAAATCTGTCTCTGACCGGCCACAAAAAGAAAGAGCAACATTTTCCAGCAGTATTTTCCAGCACCTATCCCTATGTACCTGGGCCACTTGGCACTATGCCAACAAGCAGTAGCAGAAAAAGAGATGAAAGCGTGTTTTCCCACTCCTGCTTGAGTGAACCACTTGAAAAAGTACCATGCCGTTCTCTAATGGAGGAGTGTTCTTGTGATTTACCTCAGAGTGGTAGTGGTGGAGGAGATGTGGGAGATAAACAAGTGGAGGAAGGAAAAAAAAAAAGAACAAGCTGTACTCCATGCTTAAGGAGCGATAAGGCATAATAAGTCATCAAGGTCTCCTGAATTAAAATCCTCTTTTTGTAATTCAGTACAAGCCTCTTCAAGAAAAAAGCAGCAACAACAAACAAGGTGGAAGAGCAAATCAGACTGTGATCGTACAATTATCTCACAGCTGAAATGGTCTCACAGGCAAATCTTTAATAAAAGCACCACCCAGGCTCAAGAATAATCAAATCCAGATCCACAAAGTTCCAGACCGACCTTGGGTGCCAGTATTTAGGCAGCCTGCCTGAGTGCAGGATGTGAGCCATCCCTGGATCCACCCAAAGCACTCAGATGACCACAGGGGACTGTGTTTATTGTGCAGCTGGACATGCCCCACAATCATCGCCTCTCACTGGGAGCTGCTGGTACCCAGTGGTGTTGCCTCTGCCACTTCAGGAAAAGAGCTTTTGTGCCTCTGAGCCACCAGGGATGGCACCGACGTTTGTTCCCACTCCTATCAGGCTGTGATGACAGAGAAACTCCTAACTGCAGTCAAAACCGATCCCCCCTCAATCGCACAGTATCTTTCAGAGCCACAGGAGCCCTGCCATGTCCTGCATCTCCTGTGCTCCCTTCCCAGGGCTTGCTGGGGCCCACAGAGCTCTCCAGGACCTACCGACACTCCCAAGGGCTGTGGGAGGCTGTCTTCAGGTGACGAACCCAGCTGCTCCCCTGCAAGTAGCAGTGAAGGTTTGGGCACCACATGCTCCCGTTCCTAGTACCAGTTTCTGGAGTGGAGAACTTGAGTGCAAGTAGACATGTCTTTCTGCATCATTTGAAGATGAACTGGCTGGATCACTCTAATGGCTAGCTGGACCTTCTGAAAAGCCCTGCAAATTTGCTGAGACTGACTGAACAAGGGCACTGTGGAGCTAATTGTTGGAACAGCATGTGGGAGCCTGGTTGTTCCAGTAGCTGCTCTGTTTGATACAGTAAATGGAAGTGTTTGGCACGGAAAGTACCTGAAAAGCTGATTTCCCCTACTAAAACACTTGAAGGGAGCCTTGCAATGATGAGCTGATCAATTCTTCCAGGATCAGAAATACATTTTAATCTCTTTCCCAGAACTTTGCTTTGCAGCCTCTATTCTAGATAACACTGCAGCTACATCCCCCACCGAACTGGCACTGGCAGTTCAAAGTGCTGGCTCAAAAAAGGCAGGACAAACCTGCCTCAGGCATTTTAACCTACCACTGTTCTTGCAACTGATGCTATGGCATAAATCTCATGGAAGATTTATAGGATCATCTGGATGTAGGAGAGCCAGAGGAGCGTGAACACACAACCACCCCAGCCAGATGATGGCAGAGTCACTTGTATGTGCATGGCAGCGAGTCACAGATAAATCACCAGCCGGGCTCTGCAAACAAACCATCTGGCCAATGTGGTTTCCTCTTGGCATACCCTTACCCTCCTGCTAGCAAGCCATCTGAGAGGACATTAGGGGCAGTGGGGGATGAAGCCTTGTGGTCTGGGTCAGGCTGCAAGCATGAGCTATGGCAGATGCCCTCTCTGCAAGGTCAGCCTGCCTATGCTTGGATCCTGCATGGCTCAACTCCTCTCCGAAGAAAAGCACCTTCCCTCATCGATCTCAGCAGCACATCTGGAGGTCTTCCAGCAAAACATGTCGGGCACGATGTACACAAGTAATTACTGAGATTCCCCCTTGCATCTCCCCCTCACCGGCTATCATTGAGTTACAGCTGCTGCTGCTCCTATGGAGGACCCACACTGAGCTGTCTTCACTTATGTCACTGCACTCTTCTTCATAGCAGAGTTTGTTTCATGGCGTGTTTTAGTGGCAGCACCACACCCCAGTGGCAGCCACCTCCTGTCTACCAAATCCCATAGGTGACACCTCTGCCCTGGGCCCTCTCTGCTGCCCGCACAGTCCCAAATGCCACCCCAACCATGCTGTGTCAGGACCAAGCAGGGCCTGATCCTGCCATTCTGGAGCATGTGACCTGGAGGTTCATCAGCCCTTGCCTTTCCCTGGGTGTGGATCAGCTCAGATCCCCTCACGACTACAGGATGCTCTGGTAGCAGGGGGATGGCAGCTGCATGAATATGCAGATTGAAATTGGATAGTTATTATATTTTTAATTTTTTGGCAAGTCATGCAAATTCACCTCAAAAGGCTGCCACAATAATTTCAGTGACAGGCCTCTCCTCAATGACAGACTTTCATTTATGAAGGGAAATCAATCCCCCGTAGAACTAATATTTATATTAACTAGATCACTGCATCTGCTGGAAAATCCCCTCGATTTTGATTATGTGTTAATTAGCCTGCCAAGTCCTTGCCATTTCACTCTCTAAATCAGTCTGTGAAAAGGCATAAAACCCCACACCTGCCCAGAACCAAGCCCCCAGCTTGCTCTCCGGAGCCTTTCTAATGGACGAGCCATTACATCCTCTCTCTTAATTAAGCCTCACATCCTCAACAGCGTGGCACAGTCGTGAGTCCTACTGCCTCCCCCCGGGAGTGCAGGGAGGGCACAGTGTCCCTGACAAACCAAATGCCAATTAGAGCCTGACATTTGTGCTAAGTGAGCTTCTTGCCACTGCGCCGCATCCACCGCCAGCCCGGCGGGCACCCTGCATGCCCCTACATGAAAGGGTGTGCGCAGACCCACCCGCACCCAGCATCTTGCATGGACAATTAGCGGCATTAACCGAGGCAGTGCTTCCAGCGCGCACCGCGGCTTGCTCGTGTGCACACATGCTTTCCTGAGCCAGGCTCCGTGACTCACAGGCTGCTAAGTCACTGCTGTGAAGCGATGGAGTGATGCACATGCTAAGATCTGCGAGACAGTATCTTGCTTTGCAGAGAGCATTCCAGCCGGGTTTTATAGGCAGTGTGTGTCACTCGTGTTTGGGTCCAAAAAGTGACTCTCTGCCTACAGCCCAGCCCCAGCGAGTGGGAGCTTTGCTGGCAATGCAGGGATAGACTGGGGCCATGCACCTTCGCTCATAACAGACAGTATGGGCATGAGGATGGCCACATCCTGGTCACATCCTGGCCCTACCCTGCAGCCAGGGCACTTGCAAAGCCCAGCCAATGTTCAGCAGACTTCCCTGGATTTGGGTACTGGGGCATCTCAGCTCCACCATGCTGCAGGCAGCCAAGGCATGAATGACTTTAAGGTTTGCTGTTCCTCCACTGTGCAAACCACGGTCAGGAGAGCCATGTACAGCTTTGCCGAGAGGCAGTCCCAGCCACGCATGTGGTGTGGTGCAGATTGCTGGGTATGTGGTCTCCTTCCCACAGCGTGCAGCTGCTCACTCACTGCACAGAAGTTCTTGACTTTCACACCACCCCATATGCAAAGCTCCCTCCTACTTCAAAAGAGGCAGGATTGACCCTAGGGGTCAAAATGTGTCCCCAAGGCACAAGCTCTAAGAGTAAGTCTCATGAGAGTAAGTGCAGACCCAGTTCAGTCCAATCCTGCTCCATTAACAGCATGAAAACCTTTCTGCTGGTTTGGACAGAGTAGGATCAAGGCCTTTAAGCAGAAATTCTCATGAATGGCAGGAAAAATATGAAACTTTCCCTTTTAAAGATCCCACAGGAAAAACACCGGAATGGTAAAGGGTTACCATCAGTGTAAAAACAGCTCAACATTTGTTTTCCTTAAAAAATAAGGTCTTACGAAATTCAGAGCACTACAAACATTCCTCTGCTGGAAACGCTTTGAAACAAATAAACCTTTCCCTGCAGCGCCTGCAACCCGAATGAGCAGCATTCCTGACCCTCAAAGCCAGCGAGGCCATGGCCCACAGCAGAAGCTCTCGGTGGGTTTTGAAGCCCAGCCCAAGAGTCATGTGGTCAGGAGAGCTGCAAGGTTAAAACTGCTTCCTTTTCTGCGTGCATGTACAGCTGCCAACATCCAAACAACACAAGGTTCACAATGATGCCAGAGCCCTGACCCTGTCACCGTGCTCACCCGATCAAGAAGCAGTGTGTGGTAGAGGTGCAACCTCACAGTGCTCTCCTAGGACCACAGGGTATTTACTTAATGACTACAAGAAAAGGGGAGGGGGGGAAAAATGGGCAAACCAGCAATTTCAGCTTTGCAGTGCTGTCCTAGTAGCGTAGCATCAGTGAAAACAATGCAGACGCACCTACCAGCTAAAGATATGAGCCAGGGTTTTTACACCCTTCAGGATCAAGACCCCGGTGAAGAGTTGTGGTGCTCAACTTGCCAACCCAGATTTATTTTCAGGTCTTAAGACCTCTGTCTTGACACCAGTGGCACATTGCCACTGCGTGCAGCAGGATGCAGGGATGAAGCTTCATTGAAACCTGAACTTGTTGCTCCTTGAAGTGTGCTAGGTGCAGTTAAGGGGAATCTTTCTACAGACGGGAAGCATCTGAAAATCCACAGAGGGAAAAATCCTGGCAATCTTGTGGGGGCATGGAAAAGGGAGCAACAGTATTTTCTAGGCTTGCAAAAAGCGGGGTAACAGCTGGAACCATGCTGGGTTTATGCTGAGTTGAGCACTTTTGGTCCACGTACACCAGCGGGGTACCCAGACATGTAACGGGAGCCTGCAGGAGAGGACGTGGTGTGAAGAGCCCAAGGAACACAGGGCTAAAAAAAGAAATGCAGAGCTGCCTGAAAGAGTATCTTGGAAATAAAAATAGTGGAATGAGAGCAGTGGGTGTCTTGTCAGTCTCGAGAAGTTCGCCATGCCAGAGATGAGGAGGAATTGCATGCAGCGCATAAAATGAAATTGGGAGATATCTGAGGAATTCAGGCCTGACTCTCAGCAGACTTTTCTAATCAAGTGCCTCACAGAGGATATTTCACCATGGTCATTTCCTCCCCCCTTTCTCTCATGCAGACTGAGCCAGGCTCCTCCTTTCATTATTATTTTTTTTTTCCCCTTTTAATTTCAATTTTTGTTTTGCCATTTTCAGAAGAAATAGAAACACCTCCCACATGGCTCTTAAAGGCACAGCACATTTCCTTGCTACCATGGAGCAGCCACGGCCTCTAGCCCAGGCCAGCACCTTTAAATCAGAGTAAATTGGGCTCCAGCAGCTTTGAGTTCCCGTTAGCTTTTGCCCTGCCCCTAAACCAAGCACAGCTGCTCTCCTTCACCCAACTGCTCACCCCAGGGTGGGGAATTCACAAGAAAAGACCACCCTGAACAAGGGCTTTTCATACTTTGCTCCCTGGAGTCTGAGGATGTATTTTCTAAGTAGAAACAAAGTGCTGGAGGGAGTGCGAGGGAAAGGCAGGGGAAGAATGGGGGAGTGTGAACCGAACAATGCTTCGATTCTGTCCCTGCCGAGGGGCTGGCATTGCCTCTTTTTCATGTTTCTCAAGTTGCTTTTAAAAGCTGTGTGGGGAGGAAAAAAGCAAATAGTTGTTTCCTTTTGTGTCACATCTCCTTAATTTCTAAGAGCAGACCAAAGCGAGGCGCAGCAGTGATGCCTTTGCATGTCAGCCCTTCTGCAGCCCTGTTCTGTGTGGGCAAGGCTGCAGCATGGCAGTGCCAACAGCCATCCTTTAGCCTGTGCTGGTGTCTGCTGCTGACTTCTTCCACCACCATGGGCGAGTTACTTCAGCCCCCTGGAGCTGCTACCTCCTCCTCTTCCTCTGCCCATACAGCCTGTGACTTGCCAGGTAGGGCTGAGCTCAGTGCCTGCCTCAACCTCATCGGTGCTTCAGTGTCCAGCTCAGCACAGCACTGTGAGAGAGACCCGGCACAAAACTAGATCACTGAACTCAGTAGGAAAATGTTCCCCAGCTGCAGTGATGAGGTTTTGCAATTCATAACTAACTAGGAAAGAGAAGAAAGGGTTTAAGAAGGGTAAAAACCAGAACTGCATGCTGAGCTGTCTGAGGCAGCACTAGCCTCTCCTGGGCTGTGCATACACATGCGCACGTACACAGTCTTCTAAGAAACTGTGGCCAGCTAATTGTAGGGAGACTCAGGGGAGAGGAAATGAAATGAAAAATTGAGTCTGAGTTATAAAAATAAGTAATTTTTATCCTACTTGCAGGAGGCTTATATTAATTAAACATTATTACAGCGAATGAGATGGGGAGGGTTATTAAGTCTGGGCCTGGCTGTAAGTGTTCTCTCCTGTTGCCTGAGGCTCCACTGAGCTCCAGATATTAATCTTCTAAAGCACTCAAATGCTGAAGAGATAAACACTTGAAATATGAAAATATTTTTCTCCATAGCAGACACTGTGTCCCTGTGTCACGCCAAAGAATTTGTCAGATGTCCATATAGGCTTCACTTACAGCATTACCATGTCTCTTAGAAAAATGCCGAGCACCTCAGGAGCCGAAGAAAGAAATGATGTGTGCATTTGTGTGGGGGTGATTTGTGTGTGGAGATGTAGCAGATTCTCCTCTTCCCATATGTTTCTGGAATACATATTTTCCTCTTTAGCACTGCCTACCAGGTGTTGGCTGCACAGCTTTCCAACTGGCTGGCGGCACTGCCAATCTGGCCAGCGCCTCTGCCAGGTGGCTAACAGGTTCGCCTGCACGTTTTCCTCTCAAGACTCAGCCTTACTGGGGGAGGGCACAGAGGAGCCCACAGCATTTCATGCCTCCCTGGGCACATGGCATGCAGACGCTGGAGTCAACAGGCATCGGGGCAGAGCTGAAGATAGGTAAGAGCAGCCAGCTCTCCTTGGGGGAGCCTTGAGTTTCATAAGCAATGACTGATAGTGAAGTGATGCTGTGGTGACACAGCCTACTGTTACAAGGAAACTGGGAAATGTTCTTCGTGCCACCCGTGCCACAAAGTCAGTGCAGGTAAAGAAAGGGCACTAGTCCCAAGGTGAGTTCCAAAACGTGAAGCTGAAGAACTTGATCTATCAGCCACACTGCCAAAGGCAGGCTCCCTTCCAACCCATGCCAGCACATCTCAGTGAGGTCCGCCATAAATTAGGCAAATCTTCTGCTTCCAAAGTACAGAAGAAAAAAAGAGCAAAAGTCAAACAGCAAGAAGCTGGCGTATTACAGCATTTTTAGGGCTTAGCTCATCCTTCACTTGGAGAAGGCTGAAATCCAGCCTATGCAAGCCCAGAGTACAGAATAGCTGAAGACTATAAGCAATCCGAGCAACATATGGGAGGAAGAAATGTATCTCTAACGAAAGAGGAAATGCATTCTGGGGAAAAAGCCTTGGGTCCTATGTGGAACAAAGCCCAGGCTAACCTTCACAGTCACAGGGGATTCAAAGCCCAGTGTCTGACTCAAGACTATCTCAAGAGGATAGTAAGTATAATTCAGCGCCAGTGGTCACACTCCTATAAATAAGTCATGAACCATATAGCAAGGAATCTGAAAGCTTCACAAAAGAAAATGTTCAGCTCTGCACAGCCTTCACAACTCTTGATAGCTGTGCAATAATCAGTCATACTGTTCAGATGGAAAAAGCCCCATTAGCTCCCTCTTCCCTGCTTTGATATTAATCATCTTACCAGGCACAGTCTCAGGGCTTGGTTCAGAGTTGCCAGTCCAAGTGCTTGTAGGCTGTAAAGACCACGTATAACCCGTTGCCAAGTCATGTGACCAACCACAGAGGTCTTCAGGAAGATCAAAATTGCAGTTGAAGTTTGCAGGGAGGTGGAAATCTTATAAAAAGAAATAGAAGCAAAATAAAGTTGGATTAAAAAATGACCTACCCATGAAGAGCTGCTATTAAAAAAACAACCCAAAACTAAAATAGCTTGCAAGCCATAAATACTGAAGAAAGCATGAAATCTTATTCACACTGATGCTTTTAACCTATCTCACATTTCGTCAGCTCCAGGGATCAGCCTTAAGTTCTGCATCATCAAAATGCTCACCCCACGTCCTGTGGCTAATCCACCAAACTAAGCAAATATAAAAGCAAGTACCAAACGCTTCCAGACTCTAATCAGCACCTTCTCTTCATCCCCTAGAGCGGTCAAATATTAAATGCCTTCTTAAATGTCAGGGAAGAGTGCTTCCTGAGTGCCCTGTGCTCATCAGTTCCTGCTTTGGCGCCAAAAAGAGAATCTCAAGTGCTCCAAAAACCCAGCTCCTGAGTGACAGATCTAGCCACTTGCACCAGACAGGAGCTGTCTGTCAACGTGGTGAGCTGTCACTCACCACTTCCTACCTTCTTGTGGAAATGCCACCAGGGGAAATGTGAGGCCACCATGAGCTCAAGGTTTTGGATTCTGAGTGAAAGAAGCCAGCCTCTATTTCTAGCTCCACTATGGACTCAGTACATGGTCTTTGGGGAAGTCATTTAACTTTTCATCTGTGAAACAGGAGCAGAACTAATTCCCCAGTGTCAATAGCTTTAAAAGCTCTGGACAGCCTTCCTGCACAGACAGGTCTGTAGGCAGGAGGGCACATGCCAAGGGCTGCATGTATCAGCGAGGCAGCTGCTAGCTCCTTTGGTTGGGGAAGAAGCCATAAGGCACAGAAACGGTCTGAGATCATTCCAAGCACTCAGTAGACATGCATGTCACAGCCCAATTACAGGCTGGGTTTTTCCTGAGCAAACAGGAAGTTTTAAATCACAGTGCCCACATCGTGAGTGGTAGCCAGAAGGAGGTGAGTGACTCAAGAGATAGGCATCAGGGGAACTTTGCTGTGAGGAGCAGAGGGCTTTCTTCACATGCTCCAACTCTGAAATAAAACAATGGAGATCATGGATCCTTTTATTCCAATCTAATCTCATACCCTGGAGAGAAGCATTGTTTCTGTTTGGCTGTCATAAATCTGATTGTCCAGAGAAACACATTCATTGTTTATGGAGTATGAGAATGAAAATTGTTGCTAAATCTAAGGGAAGCTGATGGGGAGGCTGGTTCCACGCTCCACGGCATACTCTACTCGCTCTCTTGCCCTGGACTGCGCCCAGGAATCATGTTGTTGCAGAAAATATTACTGGCCTAAATATCCTCTTGGCAGTTTCCCAAGTGCCTCAATGGTAGCAGGGTTGCATAGGCTTATTACTGAGGCAAAGCAACAAGAATCAGGCCCTTTAAGCTACTTCTGTAACTTGCATTTCCAGAACTGAACTACAGCAGAATCCTGATGGGACATGTGAAAAAGCCAATTATCATCCTTTTAAAAATTTATTTATTTAAAAACCTTTTTTTTTTTTTTTTCTCTGGGACTGGAAGCTGAAACGACAGAAGTCCTAGGAGTTATCTCAAAGGATAGCCTTTCCTCATGAGATTTCTTGTTGAAGTCCCAGTGTAAATGCCCCAGGCCCAGTGCTGAGGCCCAGGCTCTGCTGTCCTGCCCAGGGGCATGCACCCCCTACACAATGCACTGTACATCTAACCCTGCACAGCTCTGCTAAGCCCTCTCCCCTTAATCTGCACATTTCACAAGCTTTAGATGGTCACAACCCCCTTACAAGGAGCGGAAGAATATAATGTCTGCTTCTACAGGCAGGAATCTGAGGCAGAGAAGATCAGTTTTCCCCAGCATTGGCTCTTAGCATGTAGTCTAAACTAACATTCAGCCTCTTCTATAGTCATAAAAGGCAGACAAGCACCACAGATACCAAGCCATTCCCATATATCTGATGGCCATCTAAGGCTGAGAGGACAGTCTCCTGCCTGAAGTTAGTGTTCCCCTCTCTCTGCTGCCTGCACAAGGAGCCCAGACTGTCCTCCTGAATTTTAAACAGCTATTATTAGGGAAGATGATCCTTAACATATAGATATTCAGGACATCAGCCTTCTCTACATGTTGTGATTTACTCCCACAGTTGTGACCACTGCAAAGAGAGCCCTACATACCAGGCAGTCTGAATCTCTCCCCTGAATCACATTCTGAATTTATGACACCCAGCCAAGGGGATCTGGAATGGAGATGGTTCTAAACAGGGCACTAAGTGAGTTTCTTCAGGTCACGTAAGGAGGCTGGGAGAGCAGCTCTTCAAGTCTTGTACCCTACGGACTGAATTAGCTGCTATCTCTTCCTCTTGCATCCTTCCTTGATATAACTTATCAGATTTTGGCAGGGTTTGTTTGTGATTTTTTTAAATCTTGGCCTATCACTAATAATATTACTCTAAGCTTTCCAGGAATCAGCCCCATGTATAGGAGCTAATGGGAAGATAAGAGTATTTGCTTAGCTCTTAACTCATCATCTACTGAGATAAAGATGTGCTGTTCAGATACATACCCTCCTCTTCCCCACAGCTATCACCACACTCAGTTGCTTCTTCATAAGTTGGATATGGGGTGGTGGTCTCTTCACTCTTCAAAGTGGGCACCAGTGTCTCTGCAGTGGGCTTTACATCTGAAAAAAAAAAAGGAATAGAGATGCTATCTGCAATAGACAGTACAAAAAGCCTAGGCAGGAGGAAACAAAGCAAAAAATCTTTTTCTTATGTTTTATAATGGCAGGAAGAGATAGAACAAGAATACCATGAAATTTCCACGTGCTAGAAATGTCAGCACAGTTTGAACTTCAAGTGAACCGTCTGTTTCCATATGGGAGTTGCTTTGATTTAGAGTTCCCTTTGGACAAGGCTCTCCTCTAGACATACATGCTACTTTTTCCTCTTAATTTTTTAATGTATACGGGTGTTGGCAATCCGCTTAGCTGTCATTGCTGGGTAAGAGAGATCACAGGCAAAACGCCTTTCTGTTTCAGAAAGGCACATGACATATTAAAAACAACACACACAACATTCCCACCAATTGTGCCAATTTACAAAACAAGTCACTCAAACCCACAAATGATGTAACCACAAACGGACCCCGAGGATCCCCTAGTGCGCTCTGGCTCGCTGCAGAAAGCATCTGGTTTCACACTCCGGGCTCCTGACTACGCTTTCAAAGGGTCTCTGTCCAATTTCCCTCTCTCCAACGCAGCCTGTGTGAAACAACCTCCAAGCAGGTGTCAGGGGAAATTTAAGCAAGAAAGGGAAGGATATTAAGATCAACAGTAAACGACATTAGGTTCCAGCAGGCTCTCCTTTTATGGGTGCATTAACTGGGGTACAGCAGGCTTGATTCTTTCCGTTTTTAAAAAGAGGCTGCTTCGCTCAGTTGTGTGTGATTGTGTTTCTTTGTTGGCACCCTTCAGGATATCATTTAATAAAGCCAGAAGCGGGAGGAAATGGCTAAATACATTGAATATTTTCCATAGGCTCCTTTCTGCCCTTTTATTTTCCTGTTATTAAACATGTTGCACATAAACTCTCAGGGTTTTTTTTTTTACTATTTTTTTTTCCCCAGTGGCTGTCTTTTGTTCAGGATAAAACACCAAACAACATCTAAGTCTTTTAATTTGTAAGTAAGTTCAAATTTGTTACAAACCCCATAAACCTCCAAATTCAACAAAGAAGCAAACTGCAAGCAGCCAGGCACAGAAAAATGTCATAAAAAAGGAAAGAAAAAGAAAGAGCAGCAGGTGAAGGCAACATATCAAAAGCTGTAATTTTTTTGGGTTGTTGCTCTTGTATACTGAGATTTATAGCTGAAATGTGACAATGTGGAAGGACCTTGAAAGCCAAGTCCCATACGGACACAGATGCTGAGTGGATATAAATCAACAGTGTTGCATTGCCCTAGACAAGCTGCAGAAATATATCTTGAAGAATCAGTTACCATGGCAGAGCCGCAACATGATGGTTACAAGAGATAATGAACATAGCAGGCAGGACAACATCATGTGTGAAATGGAAAGTGAAAAAGAGAGGTCTTGCTTGCTCGCTTTCTCTCTCCCTGGCTCTGCAAGTGTCTCTGCAACTGGTGGTAACTGCTGATCAAAATGCAAAGTCACTAAGCAATTGAAACCAGATGTTTGGAACTTCAAAAGAGAGAAAACCAGCTGCAAGTGAACATTCATCAATCTCCACTCTTCAGAAGGAAAATTTTGGCAGGTCTTTGAAAGAAGCCGATTGCTGACTGCCTGTTTCCCAATTTTTGAGTTACTAGCCAACTAGTTTGTAAGCACAGTTGCTGTTAAGTTACCTGTTTGACTCAGTAATTAAGATGCTTCATTGCTGATAAGAAAAAGAAACAGCTGGGCAGGGTAAACATAGGCTTAGGCCCTCACTTGAAAATGATTTAAATCAGCTTGTTTTAATCCATCTCTTTATCTTGTTCCCAAGCAAGAGCAATTGGGTTTTCGGATCCAGTTCTGTGATGTGCCTGGGTCCTCCCAGAAAAGGAGGGCTGTATCTTGGCATTGTCAACAACTGGATTTAGCATGCAGATAATGCCATGGGCTATCTCTGCTCCCCAGGTTGCATCAGGGATATAAATGCTTTTTATAACATGGTGAAGCCACAAGATTACAAGCCCAGCTCTGATTACAAAGCTGAATGCCTGTAGATCAATAAAGCTACGAATATTTATGACTTGGCAGTTGAGTTTTAAACATTACAATGTGCAAATGATTAGCCAGACTGGGAAATGACCATAAAGCACCCTGCCTGGAAAAAACATGGGCTGTTGCTGCTGATACTGAAACTGAGTGGGAACATTGCTGTAAAAGAAAATTTGGACCAAAAATAGCACAAGTTGAGGATGCCAAGCCCCTCTTCTTCTCTAATTTGGAGGAATGCAATGGAGGGACTGACACGTACATGGTTGGAGGTACTGTGCAACTGCCTGCCTTTGTGGCAGTGATGCAGCACTGTGATGCACCAGCCAGCAATGGTCTGCAGAGATCTGGCAGCAGAGACTCCTGGGAGCTGCAATGTGGAAAGCAGCAATGTGGGAGCTCCCCAATCACTTCTGCATGGAGATCACTTCTGCATGGAGCCTTGGCTCCTGCTGCTTGCATGAAAACCATGGTGCCTGCTTTTCCTACAACATCCCAAAGATGTTGTAAGATTTAAATTAAGATCTAATCTTGATTTAAAATTTAGATCACCTACAGTGGATTCCCAGTCCAGGGGGAACTTGCCGTTGACTTCAAAGGTGACAAATGATCATTAGTAATTGTGTGTAGGTGTGTTGTGTGTGATTTGCTGTTGTTTGTAATGCATCTCACAGCACACCAGAGGAGCAGAGGGTAGTAAAGACTCTACAAAAGGGTAGAAAAAAAAACATTGTGTCTTTTAATCTTCCTAGAATGGGAGTTCTTACAAGAAAATTCCTTCTACAGATGTGTTTATAAAATGGAAATCTTACCTCTTTATCACTGACATCTGGACACCAGATTCAGATTTAAGCAGATTATTAAAAAATAAAATAGATTTTAAAAAAGGTCAACTAGCCTCTGGCACTGAAAAACTAGCATCAGTCCCAATCAGCCGTTGGGTGCATTTTTAGCTTTTGGGGATGAAACTATGGAGTAATCAATCACTATTGGTCCTCAGAGAGTCAGAGGCACAACCTCTACCGATCCCAGTGAGAGTGCTAGACAATTTTCACCTCTGTATTAAAAACAACGGTGGCTGCAAGGCCACCTGTGAAAAATAGGTGGACAAAAGTGAACAAACTTCCCTGTTCCTGGGAATGTTGTAGAGACATTGTAGAGTTAAATCCCCAACTTTGTCTGCAAAAGGATTTCCACATGGGGTTCAATGAGAGGGACAGTTGTTTTTATAGCAAAGACTTACAGTGGCAGCTCAAGATATCTGTACTGGTCACTGCATGCCTTTTGTGCACCTCTGCTTCTCTTCCTACTTTTTGTCTTGTCCATTTGGATTAAAAAGCCCGAATGTTATCTGACACAGAGACTGGGAAAAGCTCACACAACATCCCGTTGTGAAAGATACGAAAGGAGGGAGTTGGGAACAAATCGTGTATGTGGTTCTGTGTGAAAGCTTGGATTGGGGTCCAAACAATGCTGCTACATCTTGCATCAAGGCCAGTTCTTTTTAAGGCAGAAGTAAAAAGATGAGGTCAGGCCACACTGCAGGTCCTGCCTTCATGGCTGCTATCTCCTTGCCATGGCATGAGTGGGACAGCAGGGAGAGAAATAACCTTACACTTGCAAATTGCTGTTTTAGTGCCCAATGGAGCAGTAGGCAGGGGCTCCTACCTGTCCAGTCACAGCCCAGTACCTCCAGACGCATAACCACCTCTCTGGGTGCACTCGGATGTACTGGGCAAGAACAGGGTCAAACCTCCGGACTTCAGGGATATCGTAGTGGATGTTGCCTTCAAAAAGCTATCAAGAGAGAGAGAGAAAAGGCAGGTGATGTGTGCATCCCACATGCTCTCCACCAGACTTGGTAATTTGGGTCTGGCAGGACACAGCCAGTTTGAAATATTTTAGCTGTCTGAGTCCAGGCCATTGAGTACAGCTAAGCAGATATTGGGCTGTTCCTCCTCAGTTTCAAGAGGAGCAGACAGGCTGTTTCTAAGAAACTTTCACAATCTCTCTTGGCCTCTGCTTTATACCCAGGGGTCGGATTCTGATCCAAGCCATGCAGGGGAAGCCTGGGAAATATCCACTGACTTCACATATAAATAAGATCACATTTGTCCTTTGGCAAATACAGAAGCTACTGCATGTTCTAGGATAGTGTGAATGCTCAGTTTTCCTCACAGTCCAAGTACTGCCACTTTTTAGCTTACATGTACGAACTCAAGCCTGTGCAGAGGGCTATAGATAGCATCAGACCTTCTAAGACTCATTTGTAGGATCAGAAAAAATTAAAACTTACCCAAATTTTCAGAAGCAGATGAGTTTGCATAAAAACAGAACAGGCAGTAGCAGAGAATTCGTTTATTCCTCAACCCCCCTGCAACTCCCAGACCGCTAAGTGGAAAGATTATGGGGAACTCCAGTGACATGGGGAATTTAAGGGTCATGCCAGTATGGCAAAAGGGACTTTAGACATAGCAGATTTTCCAAAGAGAAGTTGTGATTCATCTTCCTCTTCCAGGGGTGCAAGCCACAAGAGCAACACCTTTCCCCTTAAAATGCGTAATTAGTTAGTGCCAAACAGAATTGAAGACAAAACCTTTTGGGCTCTGATCTGCAGGAGCTGGGAGGACCATAAGGTGATGTTCACATCCCCAGGCCTGGTCCACAATAAAATATGAAGGAAAATTGCCATCCCTGGTGCAAGGTGGAACTACAGCCTCTAGCATAGCTGAGAAGCAGGACCAGAGGACACAACCTGGGATTTCATGGTGACAACCCAAACTCCCAGAGTGTCTTTTGGGGAGACACAGCCAGTTTCCCAAGACCACATCAGGCAAACTGAATACAGCCAGAAACACAGCTCGTTTTACAGCTGCTCCAGGCAGTGCCTACCTTGGCTTGCATTGTTTTGGGGTCCTGGATGAAGTCCCAGTCCTTTCCATTCATGCTGTAAGCCACCTTAAACTTCTTCACAAAGGAGCGGGACTCTGTCGTGGTCACGCTGTCCCCTCCACGAGCACCCTGGATAATGACGCCTTTGACATTCTTCGGGACACCAAGGTCCACCTGCAGCCACTCCTCCCCAGGCTGGGCTTGGGGGACACGAGGAAACCAGCCTGAGCGGCTGGAGAGCCATGCTGGGAGACCAGTCGTAGCCTCTGGTGGAAGAGGCTGAAATCTGGGAGTCAGGGATGAGGCCAGAAAGCATTCCCAGCAAGTTGGAGCAGGGCGAATCTGCAGGAGAGGAAAGGGCATGAACAGCTGGGGCAGTTGCCAGGGAGTGCTTGTGGGTTTCCCCGCAGGTTTAAGCACTTCCCCTTTACCTCCAGGGCCTGGGTTTCTGTCCCCCAAGTGCATGCCTTAGAATGGGTGCCTCCCAGTGTCACTGTTACCACCCCAAGCAACCATGACAACTGTGGGGACAGCACCCCAGGACAGGGTGCTGGAGGGATACAGAGGAAGGCTGAGGAGAGGAGGGGGCCCTCACCAGTGATGCGGCAGCCATACAACTCCAGCCTCAGGGCGATGCCGTTGTGCCAGCTCTGGGGACGGATGCGCACGAAGCGTGTGAGCACCGGGCTGTGGATCTTGTTGAGAACCACCTCTGTGGCATCCTCGTTGGCCTGAAATGTCTGCAAGAGAGAGGGGGCATAAACACGGTTACATCTTCTCCAGGCAGAAAGAAATAACCAGATCAGCAGCCAAAATGATCTCAGCAGGGAAAACCAAGGAGAGGCTTTCTGGGAACAGCCAGCCTCCAGCCAGGGCAAGCACCCAGGGGCAAGGAGGGAGTGCTGAGGTGCTGGCAGGACAGCATGGTGGATGGACTCATCTATCAGGCAGGAGACCCAGGAGCTTGCTGCCCCACTGCCTCTCGTAGTAAACTGGACTATCAGGCCACAGATGCTTTAAGCTCACCCCCAAATCTAGGGCCGCTCCAACGCAAAAGGCCAGATGTCCCTGAATGGTGTGTGAGATCTTGCCTCCTCTCCATGGGTAAATGGGCTGATATCCTGAGACATCCTTGCACAGAGCACCACCAGGACACATTGTGTGCAAGCAGCAGCAAGAGCAGGAAGGATGCCTCCTCTGCCTGGGGCAACAAGCTGCTGTCCCAGCCAGCCCCTCGCCCCTGCTTCTTCTACACACATTCAGCCTGCCACACAGAGACAGCTTTTCAGGAGAGTTTATGATCCGACATGATATGAAAAGGCTGCTGCTTTACCAGATGGCTGTAATCAATAACTACCAGATGGATGTTAAATCCACCCCTTCTGCCCATTTTAATAGGCTGGACAAGGACTGGATACTTGTGTTTCTGTTTCAGGCTGCAGATCCATAGCGGGGAAAGAGGAAATACCCAACCTGGGAGTAATTTTCAACCCTTTCTGTGCCCCAGCATAAAGCACTAAAGCTCACAGACCAAGGCTGCAGGCATTGCCTGCTCTCCCTCCAAGCATGCAGTCTCTCAGGACAGGGCTAGAGCATCCTCCAGTCTCAGCCAGGAGCTGCATCCTCACTGAGATGTTGGGTGGGCTCTTCTGCAGGCTCCTACCCTGCATATGCTGTGCTAAGCACAGGAGCTCCCACTAAGTTTATCTCAGAGTGAAGCAGGAGAGTGTAATCTCTGGCACCAATCTGTTGAAGGCAAGAGTCAAACAATCCAGCTGCAAATCCCTGTGATCTGGGACAGAAAAAGGGGTGAGGTATCCTGACCTCTCATCTTCAGTAGCAGTTAAGATGTATTTTATAAGCATCCCACCAGTCTAGGCCTGCAGACAGCACGTTACTGCTCTTCTCCCAGGATCCAGCGCAGAAGGTGTTTGCAGAGAGGGTCAGTGGCCATTTGCAGCACCACAACCAGCTCTGGGCTGCCTCTGCACATCACCATCCAGCCTAGGATGGGGG
>NW_009911830.1:65591-87044 GCF_000696875.1 Nestor notabilis
CAGGGAGCAGAACCCCACAGAGGGCCTTGGTTGCAAATGTGGCTGGTAACTGGGATTTGGGGTTGACATGAACTTGAGCGGAAATGCTAATCTGGAGAATATATATCATGCTGCTACCGTTTAGCAACACAGCATGGTTTATGTGTTTTTAATATCCTATTTTACCCTGTCTGACCCCACTTCCCATCCTTTTCCTTGCTCAGCAGACACCAAATACCCTTTTTTCCAGCAGGAGGGCTATAAGAAGAGTAGTTACTGTGGAACACTCTCCAGGCATGTACGCATGTGTGTGTGTCTTGTAAACCTATGGGAACACACACACGCACAGAGAGGCTGAAAGGATGTATTTCCACACCACAGCAAAGCCTCCAGCTTTATGTCAACACAGAAGCTGACACACAACACCTTACCTCTGAACCTAACACCGGAGGACAGGAAATGTTTATCTGAGCCAGTGCAACTATTTTAGCACAAGGAGCAGCCCTTCAGGTCAGCCCAAAGGTCCCTCTGTCCCAGGGGTGGCTCCTGATGGTGAACCCAGCAGATGCCTGGGGTTAGCAAGCCCCAAGGGAGACTTCTCCTGGCAACCTGTCTTTGCTTCCCACAATCAGCAGTTTGAAGACTCCATGAGCCAAAGGTTGCATATGGACCAGCATCTTTAACAGTCACTGACGAGGTCTGCTGTTCTTTTTGGTTTAACATACTTCCAGTTTTGTTCTTTTATAGCTCACTTTGCACATATGAGCATCAGGGGCCAGAATCCAAGTTTACACCAGTGTAATTTGTTGCTGACTTCTGCAAAGTCAAGCTTGACAGAAAGCAGAAGCAGGACTGAGCCCAAAAACTTTATCACTACCACATGCATTGCTGAAAGCATCTCTTACACGACCTTAGTCCCAACCACCTGCTTCCAGGGAGAGCAACCTCAATTCTGCTTTAGATTTGGGGACCAGTAATTTCCCCAGATTAAATCACACTCAACAAGCTACATAACATTGAACTGGGGCCTTGACACTCCAGACTGCCAGTTATGAGGGCAGAAATGGCACCTGACTTCCAGCTCTAGGATAAGCTGCATTGGCGGGATCTGCCACAGTGAACCTTGTTTCTGAGAAGTCCCAACTGACCATAACAAGTCACTGCTTGACACCCTATTCAGCATTACAGAAAAAGGCCATTTTCAGGAGGCAGGTGCTTAGTGCTGTTTGTTAGAGAGGTGGGGTCCTCCCGTGTGCCTGGCCTTTCAGCCTCCTTCCCAAGTGAAAATGCATTGTGAGCCCACAGGTCCTGATGCTGCTGAGTGTATGGTTTCTCAGCACTGGAAATACCGACCCCAGAGCCCAAGCACACTGTGGAGAGAGTCCCATTGACTTGAACAGGCTCTATATCCTGCCTCAAATTAGCACTCACAGCATGGGAAGAACTAGCAGGAAAATGTGTGAAATTGGGAGAGCCAAGAAAGCAAAGATTTCTTCCCCCTTACCAAAATAGAACATTGCTATTCCTCCCATCCTATCTGCTTCCCATCCCACTCAGCACATATTTTGAGCCAAGTATTCGAATGGTGTAAATCAACATATCACCATCGAAGTATAAGAAGTCACAGTAATTTACACCAGCAGGAAGAAAAAAAAATCTGGCTGTGATTTAGGGAGATAGATAAGATAGATAGATAGATAGATAGACAGACAGACAGACACTCAGCAGAGAGCACACATGCGCATGCACACGCGCTGAAAGGTGACAGAGCTAGAAGATGAATGGGAAAACCATTAACAAATTAAAAGCACCTTCCAAGAAGCAGTCAAGGAACTAATTTTTACTGCTGCATCAAAAAGCTGCCCATCCCCTCCCCATATACTTTATGTTTACTTCTGTTTTAGTCCAGACGGCAGAGTCTACATGTAAAATTAAATTGATAATCAATGAAAGCTGACCCGCTTAATTAATTTGCTGCAGAAAGCAAGTGGTGGGAGATGATGTCTAGGCTAGAGGAGGATTGGGCAATTTTTCCATGTGCGCACACATGCCGTCTCTACACCGACACTTACAAGTTGTATTTCTGACACATTGGAACTGCTGTGGGGTGACCGGGGGATTTCCGAGGCTGCACTAGTTCCAATGGGTATGGGAGTTGTGCCAACAGCAGTTTGGAGTGAAGGGAGTGAAGGACAGGGAGACAAAAAGCACTGTGAAGTCAAAGAGGCAGCGAGTCGGGGCGGGGGGGCAGCAGGTAACTGCTCTCCAGCTTTATTTATTGTGCTGCTTGGCCACTATGTAATTTCTTGGGGAGCTAAAGAAAGTGGCTGGGGGAGGTAGAGGAGAAGGCCAAGGATGGCAGCAGCCCTGCCTTCATCCGTATGTATGTGTCTCTCTGGACCTACTAGATTTATTGCAGGATTATGTTACTCCTGTGGAGACAGAGCCCTGGAACAGAGCATGCTAACAGGATTAGGGCTTCAGGATTTAGAAAGAGAAGCATGAAGGAGAAAAGTAGGGGAGATTATTTTCCTTGTCAGATAGGCAAGGCATAAAATGGGGCATGTTTGATGGTGGGAGGATTTTGGCTTGAGTGGAGGGTGGATAGTTCTGGATTTATTAAATCCAGGAACAAGGAGCTAAAAGAAAAATGATACTTGGCAACACACAATGAAGCACAGCCGTCTGGGCACAGCACAGCATGCTGGGCTGGGCTTGCCAGTCCTGCGTCTTTGAGAGGCTCCACTCACATCTGGGAGTCACCAGGGACAGGAGGAGTGGCACTCTCTTAGCCTGCAAAGGAGATAGCAGGCCCAGAAGTACAAAGCTGCAGCCTCACTAGGAGAGCCAGGGCTGTAATTCTCCCCTGGTACTGCACCAAGGGTGAATGTGCAGAGCTGCCTTTCCCAAAGCCTGACATCTTTGTCTTGCCTGCAAAAGCAGCAGAAGCAGGCTGGGACCTGGGAATGCTTCTGGGTAAAGCTTTTGCGCTATGATGTCTCTGTGCAGAAGACCTTGTGGCCTTCTGGCTGACCACGCAAGCTTTTCCTGAGTTTTTCAGATAAACAAGACAAAGCTTCTCTCTCCCTCCCCAGGTGGATGAACACAAGCAACCTCATTAAGAACTGAAAGGACAGAGGAACTGTCCTAAGGGAAAGCATGAGGGTGTTCAAAGAATCATCCTCAATATTCCCTGCCAGCACTAAACACCTCTGACATCCCCAACTCCATGCACAGCTGAGATATTCAGTTCTTTGCTGCAATTCAACCTGCCTTCTTGCATCCACCTGGAATACCACCCAGGAAGGTTAGCCGGTAACAAGCACAAAGCCATCAAAATGAGTAGGAAATGGAAAATGTGCATCAGCTGGAACTTGAGGCCATTTCTCATCCACTAACTTCTGCGGGTTCTCAAAACAAATGTTTCAGTTGCATCCTCCCATTTCACATGCAGAGTAATGGAGGCAGCAAGAGCACCCATCACAGTCCCAACCCAACACATATCCTGAAACCCATCCGGTCCCTCACCACACTAGATGATCCCCGGGAGATGATCTCCACAGTTACTAAGATGGAGTGGCTCAAATAACAAAGGAGCTGGAACCCAAGACCCTACAAGGAAGGAAGTGGATCAGAATTGATGAGCACTCTGTTTTCCGATAAAATCCTCATAGTTGAATCTGTCTGAAGAAAATAGCCAAAAACAAAAGGTCAGATCCTGTCAGGTGAAGAAAGTGGCCAAAACTAAAAGGTCAGATCCTGCCAGGTGCTCTTTTCCTTCCTTGGGTTCAGGAATGAGTGGTTGTTTTTTAAAGACATTTGCAACCCCCTAGATAAGATCTCGGCACACACACACCAGTGTCTGCACCCAGAAGATAACCTCTGGGGCCATCAACCCTGGATGACACAGTGGGGGATGCAGCAGGGAGGGCAAGAGCCAGACCAGCCTTTCTGGGGCAGGAGTTGTTTGGCCCTGTCCCATAAGGATGTGCTATTGGATAGTAAGGGGTGAGCATGAGGCAACATGTGGTAGCTGCTCTCCTCCCCATCTCCTCTCAGGGACACACAGGCAGACAGCTCTGCACCTCTGGCCAGGTCACAGAGTTAGCCAGTCCTCCTGGTCCCATGCCTGGGCAAGGACAGAGCATCACCCCCTCAACAGAGGGATGTCTGGGCTGTGCAGGGCTTGGCTTTGTGGGGAGTGGGCTGCCAGGCAGGGGGAAAGCTCCTCAGGGATGGGGCAGGAAGGGGAAGGTGTGAGTGTGGGGCTCCTGCCTTCCCACTGCCTCTCACCCCAGAAACGCAGCAGCATGGTAACATGGCATGCTAACAGCCCAGCCAGCCCTGTCTGCTGCAGGCTCGCATTAATCTTCTTTTCCTCTGCTTCATCCTGCCTTTCCTGCTTCCCGTGCTGTGAGTGCCAGCAGCTGGGGCCTCAAAGGTGAGCCATCACGTTCCACAGGGAAAAAGCCTGGCTCCAGTCTCCTGAGAAACACTGGAGGGAGGGGAAGCAGGGGGGCGAAAGAGAGGAGGTCAGAGCTCCCCATCCTCTGCAGAGTATCATCCCCTTCCCACTCCTCCTGCACTCACTGGTTTTCTCTTTCTTTAGTTCCCTGATGAAGATGTAAATGTTAGCTGACCTACCTATAACATGGCAGAGCTTTGCTTTTGGCCTACACAGCTAGCAGAAATTCAGAGCGGTGTTTGATACACCCCATATGCCTATGTGTGCATGTGCATATATATATATGCATGTGTGTGTATATATATGTATGTGTGTGTATATATATACATATATATCTGCACGTATATAGAGGAATAGAGAGTCCCTGTCTGTCCACCCCCTTCCCTCCCTCCCTACTCCTCATGGCACCAAATCAAGCTGCGGCAGACTTGACAAATCTATTTGGCATGGCTCACTCCACCGTTGCAGCCTGAACTGTGTGGAGTGCCTCACTGACGCAGGGAGGAATCTGCACCTTGAGTACAGACATCTGGGAGCTTTCCTAACACAGGAATGGCAGGGATTAACTTGGGTGGGGAATGTGGGGCCAGAGCCCCCAGGAACCAAGCCTGTAAGCAAGGGGTTTTGCCCTGGCCTCGCTATGGCTCAGTGGGCTTGTGGCCAGTTGTTCAGTGGGGAGGGAAAGCAGTTACCTGGACGCAAGGCGAGCCACCAAAAACCAATTACTTATCCTCCAGGCTTGGGAAGTGTCTGCTAAATTGAGGCCAGAACATGGGAACAGAGCTAGACTGGAATAAAGGAGTAAAAAAGGAGAGGTTTGATTTTTCCTCCCTTTTATGAAGGGAGAAAACAGCAGAAAAAAGCTGATAGGACTCCAGGGCCAAATCCTGAAATGGAGGCAATTAACGTGGCTGTGGGGCTGGTTTGGGTTGACATGCGTTAGGCTCTTGCTGGAGTGATGTCACGAAAGGTCTTCCGCAGCCAGTGGGTCCTGAGAGAGCACAGAGCCTCCACAGCAGTGCACAGCCACCCTGTTAGGTTATACGTGAGCTCTGCCATGAGCTGCAGCACTGGAGCCAGCCCGCCTGAGGTTCAGGAGAGCCCCACTGCTCACTCTCCTATGAGATTCTAGACTGCCTTGTGAAAAAATAGGACTAACACCACCTCGCTGGCGCGCAAGGAGCTCAAATACTCCAAATGTTGGAGGTATGAGACCCTGCTACGGGCCTCTGCACAGAGAGGACTCATTCTGGGAAACAGAGTGAATTTGAACTGTGAGACACACTTGAGGGGAAGAGGAAATCACACAGCCCGGAAGGGAAGGAAATGTCTGGATGAATCCTGGACAAGGCAGGCTACTGCATTTCATGCCAGCAGTGCCTGTGCCAGCAAATGGAGGGGACAGCTAATTTAACAAAAGTGCTAAGCTATCAGAAATTGCTGGGATGTGCGTGTAGGGGGAAGTGAGTGGGACCGAAGCCACTGAGTTCACATAGACAGATTGTGGCTCATCAATGGGGAGGACTTGAGCCACGGCAGCAGTGCTGGTACACAGGGAAGGGCTTTCCCAAGGTGCCCTTAACCAGTGGACAGCCACACGACCAAGGCAAGTGACAGAGCAGGACCAGCCTGGCACCACAGCTGCCTTAACCCCATTCCCCACATGCCAAAGCTCCCATGCAGACCACCGCAAGTTTGCCTTGCCTGGCCACACAGCAGCACTTGCAAGGCTTGGAACATCTGAACACCCATATTTACCCTCCCTCCCCATTGCTCCCATCTCTGTGTGCCTCCTAGAAACACAGTGAGAGCATGCAGCAGCTCCCAGGCCTCAATGCACCCTTGCTGATCATGACTGCTAGTGCAGATCCCACAGCTCTGGCAGCCTGAATTGCTCCTCATTATTTATTGTTCATTTTGTTCTCTGGGATGGTGTGATCGCCTCTTAGGATTTGTGCCCTTTCATTTCCAGGCCTCAATAACTCCTGAACTACAGTTTCATGTGGTTTTGCGATTGTTAACCCAGCATGCAGACAGGGCTACAGCCATAAAAGCTCAATGAATCTTGTATGGCAAAACACAGGCTGTGAAAGCATTTTCTCCTTCATTTGCAGTCAAAGAACATACTCTCGCCACCACGAAAGATGCAACAGCAGCCAGGTTTTCCAAGGAATAGTGTTTCCTCATTGCTGTGCAGAGAAGAAAGGACTATTTCTGCTCAGAGCATCATCAGTCTTTTAGCACTCATCAGAAAAAAGGTCCCTCACAGATTAAACTTTCTGGGCCTGTAAAAATCTCTGTTCTCCTCCCTCCTGTTGGCTGCAAGACTCACCAAGGTGCATGCAAAAGAGACAAGAAGGCGTTTACCTTGTGGTTTTTCCCATGTCGGTACATCATCCAGTCCTCCCCGTTGGTGCTGACCTCCAGCTTGTAGGTACGGACATAGTAGCCATTCTGGGTTTCTCTAGAGATGGCACCCTGTGTAGCAATGGCTGTGAGCACAGTCAGGAAGTGAAGGTCCACCTTTCCAGGGGGAAAAAGGACAAGAGAGAGTGGTGACCACCTGAGAGCCCAGGCTGGCTAGTTAGTTCCTCCCTCCATTCCTGGAAAAAGGCCTGAGTTCAGTCTGCCTCACTCTATCTGTGGACACACATTTCAATGGGCACAAACCCTGGGGGATTAGCTTGCAGATAGGACCATGGGACAAGAGTAACAAAGGATCTTGATGTCCGTCCACATAGGACCATCACAAAGCCTTCTTCCTGCCTCAGACCAAGCAACAGGATCTGCACAGAAGCTCACGTCCATTAAAACAGAACAGAGGCTGACTTTTTCCGTGTAAAATAAAAGCATGATGTCCAATTAGCAAGTGCTGTAGTTCTTGGTTTTCCCTTGATTTTTTTGTTGTTGCTTTGGTTTTGGTTTTGATAGAATTTTTTTACAAGTTGAGAAAGGTCAGCAGAGCTGGCTTGGTAGCACTGCCATGAATGAAGAATGAGATGTCTGCTACGGGCAATGACATTCACCACTTCCCATTCCCAGTGCCCTTTAGCAAGCAGGGTCTCATGGCAATGTGACATAGCCAGAAGCGCTGTGTGGACAGACTGTGGCTCTAGCCAGCTCCCAGGGAAAGCCTTTGCTCTGTCAGCCCCATATGACTTTAGTCTGCTCATGCTCCCTGTGTCACTGATGAGATAAATATTACTCTAGTTGTTTTCCTACGTGCCGCCTGGACACTTTGGTCCTCAGGCCAGTGGCAGAGTCAGTGGCCCTTGTAAGTGGCAGAGGATCCTCAGTCTCTGTCAGTATGCTGGAAAGTCCATCAAGGTTTTGGGCAGGAAAGAGGGATTGGGAGAGGGACAGCAGGTCAAGTCAGCCCTTGTGCAGGCAGGCTAATGGGAGAGCCAGCCTGCCACATTTCAGAGAGGCACTGCAGCTCCCCTGCTGCTCGCTCCCCATGAGCCACACAGGCAATAAAAAATTCAACATGCTGTATGGTCAAGGGTCAGTTTAACAGCGTGACACTCCATTAGGTGGGGGAAGAGATGAGGGAGCTGGAAAGTGTGTGCACCTGGAGGTACTCTTTGTTGCTGTCTACATTGGGGGTCCAGCCGTTGTCATCGCTGTTGAGCCGGCTCTGTTGAGGGGTCCATCTCCCATCTGAGTAGGTGGAGGAGGCACTGATCTGCATGTTGGAGATCCTGCCAGACTCCATCCCCAGCGGCACATTGCACTGGAAGTCTGGAGTGGACACAGACAGACAGACACATGCACGCAGATCAGCCTACAGTCTCAGTACTTCACTCCCAAGTGGTAGGCAGCCCTGAGCTATCCTCCCCAGCTAACCCTGAACAAAGCTGCCTGCCTGGAAAGATCAACAGCTCTGTACCATCCTGCGGGTTGTGTGTGCACAGATGGCACTGGAAAATAAAAGATGAGGCAGCTTTATGTTTGTATGGCTTTTTGAAAACTAATGCGGTCCAGATCTTTCTCCCTTTCTCTATCCATCTCCTTCACCTTTGCACAGTCTCAGCACAATTCTGTCCCTTCATCTCCACCAAGATGTTCCAAGTCCCCTTGCCACAAAATTCCCCATCTTCTTGAAGGCTGGAGGTGAAATCTAAGCACTGCCAAGACAAGGAGTATGGGCAGGCACAGCAGGAGGATGTTTACTGCTGTGCTGCTGACCTCAAATGGGCACGTCTAAAGATTTTGTGTGTGTGTGAGTACGGATGCATGTGTGTGTGTGTATGTGCATGCACTATATGTGGTATCAGGCCCATAGGAATTAACCAGCCAAGAATATGAAAGACCCTGATAAGCTTCATTTGGGTTTCCTCACTTCTAACGCTTTAGAAGTCACAATTAGCTTAATCTTACTGCATATCTCATATATTTTATGGCAGCTAGCCTGTAAAAACAATAGCAAAGAAAACACTGATAGGAAATACTGCATTGGCCAAAGCAAGCTGCTGCTGTAAACCAATGGGGCTTTACCAAACTGCCTGTGTTTTTAATGTGGCCAAGTCAAACCCTGGTGGAAACGATGGGCCATGTTAAGATCTCAGTGATATTATTAAAGTTTCAATTTACATCAGCATAAATCTAAACAGGCCTAGCCCTTTTACAGCTCTTGTGCTTGATTTCTCAAGCTTTGTGTGTCATTAACATTTTATTTCCCAATCATTTTGAAGAATGAAATAGAAAGAGGACTAAAGAACAGATCAACTGAGTGTGGAAACAGGTAATAGTGAAGAGTTCATGCTTGTCTGTAATATTCACAGCCTCAGTAGAACATCCCTAACTCAACCACAGAGCAAGAGCATGTAACCCAGCTGCCCTAGTGCTGCACACCCCCTACTCTACCCTGCTGTCCGTCATGGGCTTTCAGTGTCAGGTCAGGGACTCCCTCTCTTTCTCTGAGACTCAGGGGTGTCCTGAAGGCTTCTTCTGTTTATCACAGGTTCACTGCGAACAGAGGTCGAAAACTGTAGCTCTGATATAAAATTACCATGGGAAAACAAACTGAATCTTCCCTTGCCTTCAAGCTTTATCACAAAGAATTAAAAAGCTCTTCATTCTCAAAACACACAACTTACTTCCTCACTCCACATCAATTTACCTTGCTTAATAAGGGATCTAAAACAAATTCTGGTTTGAAATTCTCAGAGCTTTAGGCCTTTTTTAATTAGACAGCCACGAAATTCAAATCTGTAGTTTGGGGCTGTGAATTTTTGGAAAACCAGAGAGAGGGAGAGAGTGTTTTCCCCCATGCTTTAATGAATCTGCTGCACCCACTGGGCTGAAGTCTTCCCCTAAACCCTTTGGGGTGAGCACAGACATGAAGGATTCTATCCCAAAGGTATTGAGGAGACTTCATGAGCAAGCAAAAAGTCAACGAAAGGTCAGAAAGTGTGATTCTTACTGAAATGTCACTTCTGTGAGAAACAGAGAACACACGTAGTGCAACTGATGTCTGCATTGCTGGTGGGGGATCACACCCATGACACACTCCTGCCTGCGCCAACTGAACGACAGACTTGGGAAAAACAGGTCGCACAACTAAGTCATTACCACACATTTCCAACTTACTTTCTGGGACTTCCTGCTGGATTAAGTAGTACTGAGCAGAGAAACCATCTTTAGCCACTGCCAGATCCGTGTGGAAGGTAAGCGAGAGGACGCCGGTGGTGGAGCGGATGTCCGATGGCATCTTAGTGCCGCAGTACCTGCCTATCAAGGGGCCAACTGCAAAAGAAAGAGCAGTGAAGGTTTTCCACCAGCCTGCTGGGTCACAGGCAGATTGGCATCACTCAGCAGGGATGCCTCGGCAGGACTGATGGGATAAAAGAAAGGCTTTGGGGATGGGCTATTTTTTATATCCGCTGGCCTGGTGCCATGCAGTATGTTGTGCAGAAATATCCACTGCAGCAGGCGTTGCTCTGCAATTGCTGGGAAATGCTCCAAACTGCTCTGTTTCTCAGTGTTGGAACAGGGTAGGGAGGTCCTACCAGCACTGCATGAACCCACTGCCTTTCCCTGAGGGATGACTGGTTGTATTGTGGACTGCACATAAGGTTTTTCAGGGCAGTGGTTACAATAAAGCAGCAGTCTGGGGTTTAATGTATGCAGCCTTCTGCAAGCACACCATCCCCACAGCTGGCCATGGAGCACCCCAAGAGCAGGCTGCATGCTGCAGCCGTGTTTGAGGTTAGGCACCTTTGTTGTTCAGACACAGACTGCACAGCTTTGGAGCTTTGTGAAACACCAGGAGAGGCAGAGGACAGCAACACAGTACCCCATGGCTTACCCTGAGGGATGCCATCCCAGATGTCCAGCCAGTCGTACTTGCAGTCTCCTTCTCCTGCCTGCAATGGGTCATGCTCAAGGTCAAAGAGCAGAAAGTGGAGGAGGATTTCTGCCTTTGGCTTGGCTATGATGGTGAAGACGCAGTCCAGGTTGTGTGGATACTTGTCAGGGAAACCTGGAGACTCGATAGTGCCATTGGAGGAGGTGAAGTTTCTGGAGCAGTCCTCAGAGCCTGTAGTGGCAGCAAAATACCCACAGTCTTAGCAACAATGCAGCTTAATGCCAACAGCTTGACACTGTGGAAACCCCATTTTGAGCTCACAGAGGTTACATATTCACTTCTGGAAATGCTCTGTAACCCAGGAGCTGCGTGAATTCCTGGAAGGACCAAGAGGGTGATTTTCAAAGCCTTCCACAGGTGGAGAGAAAAGGTCCATTTGTTCACTGGAGTGGACAGCATGGTTCTAAACCCCTCAGACAGCTCTCCCAATGTAACCTGTACACCACTGCTGATCCCCCATCAATTACTCCAAAAATAGGACTAGGAGAGTGATCCCACTCAAAGCCACAGTGGTGATTTGGCAGGCGAGCACCCTGCCGTGTCCCCCATGCTGGTGGTGGTGGCTCTCATGGTGAAGTGAGGCCACACCAAGCTGGGCTGGGCTTCCCCTCCTGGCCCTATCCCCTGTGTGCCGAGCCCCTACACATGGACCTTCCAGGAGACCCATGTCTGGTGCCCCAGACCCCATGGAGGGGCCAGTCAGCCAGCAGGGGCTGCTCTATGTGGTCTTCACTGCTGCGGCAGCCACCCTGGCATCAGCTCCAGGTCGAATGGACGAGCCCGTGTTTGGGGAAGAGGCTGCCTGGGAAGGGGCAGAGAGGAGTAACAAGGCTGTCACTTTTTGGGAAAATCTGTCCCCAGGGGCTGGTCTCCTCCAACCTCTATCCCTCTAGCATTGATATCTGTGCCTCAGTTTCCTCTCAAGAATACGAGGAACACAAATATTTACACAGTGAAGGGGACCAGGGGAGGGTGCCGATGTCTCCACTGTTAGCTGGAACCCCCTGGGAAGCACAAAGTTAGCCTGTGGCCCCCTGAGACCCACGCAAGGGACAATGGCCAGCTCCAGCTTATGTCCCCACAACGTGGCCACAGCAAGGGCAGGGCCCATGGCAGAGGGGTCTCTGCCAAGAGGAGGAACAGAGCCCTCTTTCTCACAGGCTGAGCTGTCCGCACCAGAAATTCAAGTTATTTCTATCCTTAAGGAAGACCTTTGCACGGCGAGGAGGGCAGACAATGTCGCCTCTTATTTATTGCTGACCTCAGCACTGGCCTCGGCTGCAGCCGGGCCAGCTTGGTGCCCCCTCTCACACAGCCAAGGTGCCTCAGGGTGGCCGGGGAAAGGGGAATTTGTGTCATATTCATACCACGGTGACTTTGAAACCCTTCGCTGTGGAGACAGGACAATAGGCAACAGAAATCTGCAGCCCGGAGCTATCAGAGGCTATAGGGGATGTTAGAGAGGGTGCTGGCCACTGCTGCAACCCGGCGTTAGCACTGGCAAAGGTTTCTGTTTCAAGTTTTACTGGGACACCCTCCTCCTCTACAAACCCTTCTACTCCAGCTCTTCCAGGCAGCACAAGCCTTCCCGGGACTAATGGGAGGCTTGTTATTCAATTCAGCATTAACCTACAGGAGTCAGGCCAGAAGCCCGCAGTAATAGCAGGATCCCAGCACTGCATTATGCACTGCCTAGCTGGAGAGCTACTCAGGAGAGGCTCTTAATTGACTACCTAATGAAGCAGCCAGCTTTTCTGGTGTGAACCTGTGGGGTAAAATGCAGAGGCAAAAAATAAGGCCAAACACAAATCACATCATAACGCTGTGAACAGGAATAAGGGTGCACTTCGTTCCAAACAGCTTGAAAGACAGATAAACAGGGAAAATAACGCAAGCTCTGAGCTAGGGGGAAGAAACAAAGACTACACGCATAGTCAGTCTCTCTCCGGTCTCTAGAGTCAGGAACTGTCCTCTAGAGACATGAGAGAGACATAACTATGTCACTGCATTACACAATGACAGTTTCCTCATGTGGGGCTCTTCCACATTTGGCATCTTTGCCTACAGTTTGGCTGATAGCAGCAAAAACAATGATCAGCTTTTTATAAGGAAGCTGCAGATAATCAAGAGGAGTCATGCTGGCTTCGGCAGCACAGACCAGCCAGAGAGGAGACTTTGATGGCCAGGGATGGAGATCTCAGACCAGCCCTGCCAAACTGACTCACAAAGTGAGCAGTGGGGAGGCTGGACCAGCCAGGGCAGGTGGTTCGTTTCTCAGCCCACAGACCGCTGACTGATACCCATCAGGGGATTCAAACACTGGTATGCAGTTGCTTGTATGCAGATCTCTCCTGTCTCACACTGTGATAAGGGAAATTTAGCACAAGATGTGGAAATAAACGCTTAGTTGAAAAGAATTGTGCTTTTTAGGTCACCTTTAAGAAAGAAAGAAGCTGCAACCACACTGCCTTTACCGATGTGGACAATGACAATCCAATGACCTTTAAAGGTGGTGACACCTTTGCTGTCTACCCTGACAGTTCAAACAGAAACTTTGCCCGTTCCTGCCTATCTGCAAAGGCAGGGTTTGCTTGTACTGCATTGGCCCACTGCCCTGCCTGGGCACCCCAAGAGGGGGCCGGGATCAGGCAGATGAGGTGTGCTGGGGGTGCTCCAGGATCATCCCCATCTCTGTGTCACAACCTGCCTTGCCAGGCTGGATTGTGTGGGCTGTGACTGGAAGAAAGTGTGGCTATTTCTAGAGAGGGTGTTTGCCTGCGGGGGGTGATGGTATCAAATGGAGCCCCAAAAGCATTTCAGATCTGACGGCAGCTCTGCAGGGACCTATGCTGAAGGACACAAACTCAGCCCCAGTCCCCATCCAACATCTGCAGGCTCCCAGATCAGCCCTTTCTTCCTCTCCCTCCCTGCCAGCAGCAATAAAATCTCCTTTTTCTTATGAATTTGGCTCCTTGCTGGCTCCCACCCAGGCAGACAGGGTTCCTGCCTGCCATCCCTTCCCACAGCCACACTCATCCTGGCCTGGCCACCTCAGCCAGCTGGACCATTCCACATTGCCCTGTGCCCCGACCTGGGGCATGGACCTGATGTGAGGACAGGCACAGCCCACTCCAGTCTGTTGGACTCAGTGGGTTGTGTGTACAGGCAGTGAGAGGCAAGGGAGATGGGTCAGGAGTCTTCCCATCTCAACACAAGCATTCTTTGCCATCCTCCACTACAGCAACTGGCCTCAGCAAACCCCAATATCCAGATGAGCCACTAAACTCTTTCAGGACTAATCTGCATCCTAATCATTCACAAACACCAGCGGTAAGCTGCTAGCACCACAACAGCTCAATGGCCAATTGTACAGCTCAGGCAACCACCAGCAATAGCACTTTCCTCATCCACCTGAACCTCCAGACACCTCCTGTCCTCACCATTTCACAACAAATTTGGGGAGTGCCACTCCTGTTCTCTTGCAGCTGTCTCCATACTCACATCTACCTGTGAGTGGGTTGAGGGCTGTCTGCACACCTCTGCCTGCTTCAGCTGGGCCAGCACCCCCAGGCACTGGTGCCAGTGCTCCTTGCCTTCCCTTTGCAGAGGCAGGGGAAGCAGCCCTGTTGTGCTCCTTTTTGGTTCTTCACCTGGCATGGTGGGTATATTTGTGCTGCATGCAATGCAGTGAAAGCTGTGTGTGCTTTCTTCCAACGCAACACCAAAGGGATGTAGGCACAGGGCAGGCTCCCACATCCCCATGCAAAACACACTCTTGTTGCCTCGGCATGCAGGCACACCTCTCTCACCCGCACACACAGAGTGGGTTTTATTTTCTCAAGCCGCCTTCTTCACAGACACACAATTCTGGCAAATATTTAGACAGAAACACTATTAAAAGGCCTTTGAGCAGCTTTTCCTTTCCTCAAGAATAATTCAGTATTAAACAGTATGATGAATAGTTCCTCTTGTATCTGCCTGGAAAGGCACTGCCTCTGCCCGTGACAGCACTGCTGACAGCAGTCCCTTGAAAACCAGAGCTCCCCAGTCACAAACCCCGCTTCCAGGAAGAGAAAACACAGCGTCATTGATCAGCCCTGAATCACAACTCCACAGGAGGGGGAGCTCCATGAGCTCCTAATAGAGGGACAATCCCATCTTAGCCCTAACAAGCGCCACACATGCCAAGAAGAAAAGATTTATGTTTCAAATCCTTGAATACAAGAAACCATTTAAGGAGGAACCCTGCTTTTGATGCCACACTGTGATCCAAAAGTGCACCATCATGTGCTACTAACATCTTCACCTTCTTAAAAACGTGATGCAACAGACTTGTCTAACAAACAAGCAAACAAAAAAAGCCCTTTATGTCTGGAGAACATGCTAAAAATCATACTGAAAAGGTGGCCAAAGACATCTTGTCAAGATCATCGTGGCAAACAGTGCCTGAGAGACAGGCACTGACTCAGACTCTCACCTGTCTTGTAGATCTCGTAGCGCAGTGAGAAACCGGCACCTTGTCGTGCGTAGTCAGAGGTGAACTTGATATAGAGAGAGGGACCAGAAGAGATAATGGTAGGAGGTGCTATGTTCCCACAGTGCTTGCCCAGCAGGTCTGCTGCTTCACTGTCCCCATCTCGGATCTCGATGTAGTCGTACCTGTGGAGGCAGGTGAAATGGCAGTGAAACCATCTGTCAGGGAGACCCTTTGGGATGGAAAGGACAAACACATCCCACTTCTTTATGTCTGCATATTTCACAGAACATCTTCCAGACGGGTACCTGGGACTCTGCCATTCACTCCACACCTTCCTCCCCTTACTTTTTTTCCCCCTTTTGTCTTTCTGACTACAGTTAAGTTCCTTCCTCTGTTGTTCCTCACATCATGAATTTATTGCGTCCACATCCACTTCAATGTCAGAGCCAACATGCAAAATTTAGGATACAATTTACCTCCATTTCCACAAGACTCCTTCAGCATGGGAGAAGCACAGACATAACTCTCCTGGGACTGCTCTCCTTCCCTTACCTCTCTCCTTAAGTGCCATTGTGCTACTTAGCACGGCTCAGTTTATTCCACTATCCAGGCAGGAATAAACCTAAGCACACATCAAGCATTAAATAGTCAATGTTCAGTCCATGTGAGTGGGTAGCTATTTTGTGCACTCTGACACCACACTGGCCCTTTAACAAGCATGGTCAGTACACTTACTTAGCACTTGGACAGTAATACTGATCCTCTTCTGTTAAGTGCTAATAAAGATTCTCTGTAGATGAGAATGTTGTGTAAGAGCTGGGTAACCACATTCACTATCCTCGTACACCCTGTAACCACAACCTGCCTTTGCTAAACCCTACCTGGAGATGACCCACTTGCCCACTGGCATAGCTCCTAAGCATCTGAACTGTCTGCGGGAGGAATGTGTAGGGTTGGAAGAATTGCCTCCTGGTGCAGAGACAAAAGCTTGTTGCAAAGTCTGGCTAAAAGGTGAAACTCCCACAGATTCCTCCGTATTTTCTAGGCCATGACTGATGGCAAGGTAGTATCAGGCTCAGCGCGCTGCGAAGAAACAAACAGCTTTTACGTGAACATCTTGTTCTTCGGCTGCTTTCTAACACCCCCACTCTCCCACCCCTCTTCTCCTCTCTCTGGCCAGCACACTGCTATTTACAGAAACTGCCCATCTCTCTTCAACTGTTTATTCGCTGTGTATCAACCTGTTTGAACAACATGCTAAAGCTCCTCTCACGGGGCCAGTGAGGGAAAAAGCACTTCCAGGCTGCCAGGAATCTGCCTTTCTTCTTTGTCACAAGATCTCCTGTTTGGGAATAGAGAGCAGAAAGGAGAAGTAGCTTACTGGATACAGAATGATCCTCATGTGACTCATTCCTGTTCTGCAAAGCACACATCGGCAGGCAACAACCTCAAAACAAACTTAGAGGGACTCAGTGTGCTCCTCCACAAAGAAGATGGCCCGGACAGCTTTCGTTTCACTCCTTTCTGGGACTAAATCAGGCTGAGAGCCAGTAGAAAAATGCCCACAGATAAAATCCTGTCTACGCCAGACCACGCACTCAGCTAGCTGCAATCACCCAGCCTTTAACTTCATTACACTCAGTTGGCTTGGCCAAGGTGAAATCCAAATGGTCTTGAGAAGAGGCATGCGCACAGGAAGAGCATTTGCTTTATTGGTGGGTGGACACACAGCAATGTAAATGAAGATCTGTTCTCTATGCTCTATCGTCACCTCATGACCCCTTATTACCCTGACACCGTCCAGCAGCACCCTGCGTGACCCCACTAATGTCCATCATGTGTGGCTTGATCCCACTATTTCCCCAGGGAGAAGGAACATAGAGGGCAGTGTTAGTGCTTCTTATAAGTAGAACTTTTTGCTGCCTGTTTTTCTGTCTGTTTAAAGCAATGCTGAGCAAACAGCAGGGATATTTTGTTCTTTAAATAACTAGTTGCTCTCAGCTTGCTTGCAGCCCTTCCACATCCGAAGTACACATCTGTGCTGCAGGACTACTGGCTACAAATGAAATTGTGAATATGTGGCAAAAAATTAATTTGGTGAAACATGAATGTTGGCAAAACACAGTTAATGGAGTAGATTGTAAAAGCTGCTATTTGTATGGCACAGGCAGAGTTTAGCTGCATCCCAGAGAATCACATCTGTTTGTGTCCTCGTGGGGTTCTAACTCGCCAACACAGTACATGATTTCAACTACTTGACTGTAATGATCACAGCTTCTGTGGTAGCCAACACACCAAACATCCTAGTGCTGTCCATGTGGCTCCTCAAACCACCCGGTGCTGTAGGAGACCTGGCAATTTCAGAAGGAAATTCTGGACCAAGAAATATTTGCTTATGGAATGGATGAATAACTTCCAATAATACATACAATTTGGGAATATTATAATCTGCTCATAGGCAATCTGGAGATGGAAAATTAAAAGAATGAATCTAGTAAGTAAATTATCAGGAAATATTTGCTTCTGAATTAAACCCTGTTTGGCTTCATCCAAGCATCTAACTGAGCTTTCTCCTACTGAAGCTAATCCTTAATAAACCAAACGTTACAAACAACTAAACAAAGTCCCTAGGAGGAGGTCAGGGGAATCTTTTTTGGCAAGAGTAGAATGAATAAAAATGCATAAGGGTTTTTTTCCCTGATTAAAAAATCTTGGCCCAAACCCTCTGCCCCCCTGAGGCAAAACTCCCTTTCTTCAGATCATATAAACAGCATGAATTGGGAGAGTATTAGACTCAGGAGATAGGAGCAGGAGCATCTACTTCCTCTCCAACAAAGCAATTAAGCTTTAGGCTTTCAAAATGAAACACCAAATACATACAGTCCAAACCGTGAAACTTTCAAATCTCAGCAAGAACACTGGCTAGTCCCCACCACAGACTCTTTTGGCATCATGTGTTTTAGTCATGTCCATGCTTTGGCCCACAAACAAGCTGATAAACCCCATTCTCCTTACACTGGGTCACTAGCCATGTTAAAATCTAGTTTGGCCAGACCTCTGGTTCTGTTAAGCTTAAGCATGGTTTCCAGACTTTCTTCTTCCCGTGTGAAAAACAAGAAGAAAAATTGGAAGGAAGAAAACCCAACCCTGGGGATACTTTCTACTCTATTTCATTTCCAGATAATTACAGACTAGGGCACAGCTGGGTGGGACACATTTATGCAGTGATGCCATCCAAACTGTCTTGACCAGTGCCCAGCAATTTGCATTTCACTCATATAACCAAATTCATTGTTTCAGTCAAGGAGCACCAACATCCTTGTAGGCTGACCTCTCTGGCATTACCTCCACTGGGCAAGCCGCCATCTCCAAGCGCATTTCATAGTCACTTCTCCCCATCTAGGCATTGCTCCAATAAGCCAACCATAAATATGTGAGGGCAGGGTGCAGAATCCATAGCCCACAAGGATAGTCAATGGATTAACCAACTCTTCTTGCAGGGAAGGTGGCCGCACTTGGCTGCTCCTCCAGTGGCAAGATATTTTCAGCTGCTGTTTGAGTGGGAAAGCCAGCCAGTTGGTTTGAAACCACCTCAAATAGAGGATTCCACCAGGGAGTTTTAAGGCAGGGAGGCAAAGCTGAAGTGCTTTTAACTGCCCAGACAATGTGCGTGTGTGGCGGGGTAGGGGTGGGGGAGGTTGAGAAAGGAGGGAAATGCATTGCTCAGACACTCCTCATGGAGCTGTTTAACAGAATTAAACAGAAAACATACAATTGCTTACAAATATTGCTGCATTTTTATTAAGGATTTTTAGTAGAAAGTGCTTTGCTGATGCTAAGACAGCTTTTATAAACTAATTATAAAGCACTTCTAATGCCTGTATTACTCATGCTTGCTTGCTTTTTCCTCCTTTCAACCCTCTCTGCTTCCCAGTCTTTTCTTTTTCTCTATTTTTCCCTAAGTCACTTTGCTGCTGGCCCTCCAAACAAGTCTGCAAGGCACAATAAAGGCAAACAAAACCCAGCTGCAGTAATTATGAGAAGACCTCCACCTTTTCAGTCTGTTTCTGTTGTGAAATAGCTAATCTGCTCCCTGGCCATTGAGCTGTGCTCCACCAGCACAGTCCTCCCAGGTACCCACGCTGGTGAGCTCCAGAAATGCTATGGCCCGCCTGAGGAGCAGCACCAGAAAGCCTGCACCTCTTCTCCTGAGGCACACAACTCAGCACAAAGCAGTTTTGGGACTCATACTGCTCCAGACATAATCAACCAATCTCTTGCCCCTCAGTCCCAGGTCCTAAGAAATGCTGATTTCTTCCCCACTGAAATATGCTTCAAGGATGTAACAAGGATATTACAGAGACTTTAGCTTAGGATGGAGAGAAATACAAACAATACAATTATTTATATGTTCATAGGCATAATATGAGTCCTCCCGGTACATAAACTTGCGCAAGCCTGGCTTCAAAGCCCATGGAGGGCTGGCTCCCCAAACCAGGCTCTGACCTAGCTGGCAGCTTTGTCTCTTCCTAGAGCTATAATTTGAAGTAAGTGAGGGCTCACACACAGCTAAGCCCAGTTTCCAGTGCTTGCGGGGGCCAGAGAGAGTCACAAGGCTCTAACCTTAACTTCCCCAGTGTTTAATTTGGAGCTATTATTCACAGGCATTTTCCATGGGGCACGTGACCGAACCTGGCAAGCAGTAATGATGGGGATGCTCACGAGACCCTGGGAGGTAGGAGGAGCACTGCCTGGCCTAAGGTCACACAGGAAGTTTGCAGCACAGCCAAGAATGGAAGCCAGCCTTGATTAGACAGATTATATCATATTGGAGGAGGCTGGCCTAGATAGACAGTGAGATAAATAGTTACTGACTGTGTGCCAAACACCCTAAATTTGGGAATGCCCAGCGCTGACATGAGTCTTTGAGACCCCTGGTCTGCTTGAACCATATGTCATGGTGTCTTGAACAGGAAGAGAAACTGCAATTCTAGTGAAATTCAGCAGGCGTTAATATTCTGCAGGTAGCTGGAGGAAGGCATGGGGAGCCTGCTTAGCCACAACAGCAGCTAGCAAATGCAACTGTTCCCTCTCAAAACGTGGTAGGTGGTTTGTTTCTCAGAGATTGTTATAAAAAGCATGAAGAGTTTTTTTTAAAACATCCTCTAAGAAAAGGCTGTTTCTTAGAAATTAAATAGCAGCTGCAGGATAGAGATGGTTAAGAAATGGTGAACCAGCAGCTCTGTGCTTGTTTTGCAATCAAGGAGCAGCTCGAATTAATGTCCGTTCCATGCTAGCTGGCTTAGTCAATTTTTCTGTGTCACCACCCATCTTCATGCTCTTTCATACACCACCTTCAAACCAAATCCTTATTTCATGGGTAGTTATGTTGTGAAAGACAACACAGCTTTTCTGTGATGCTTATACAATCTTGAGCAACTGCAGGACATACCCTTCAAAGGTTAAACTGCTGCAGAAGCTACTGGGGACTTTTAGATGCTTTTTTTTAATAGCCATGATAGCAAAGGCAAGCACCCCTGTTGTCTGATGAAGCAAGAGCAATGAAGTTTGATCTTAGCTGCCAGCCCTTAATCAGAGTAATTAATTATAAATACAACAGATGAATTGGATTCTCCTTTGACTTGAACTGGTTTTACACATGTAGCTCATCATTTTAAGGGTAATCACTCCTAATTTATCCTGGGGTGAAAAGAGAATCTGTCCTCATAGACACAGATCCTCATATAGATTTGTTTACAGACCCAAAAAAACCTTGTGTCATATCTAACTTCAGTCACCTAAACATCCTTTGCTCTCAGTGCAAGCAAATTCCTCACACCCAGCTTGGGATGCAATTAATTGTTCTTCTGCACTGATGACAGAGGTAGTTTAAATCACTCCTGCTGACTGGACCTGGACTTTGAGAGGCTGAATGTTGGAGAGATGAACCTGGTCTCACTTGGCAGTTTGTGGGGCCATTTTTACCCATACTGAGGCAAAAGATGCTCACAGAGTGGGCAGAGCTTGCTCTTGTTCTGCCCTGATGGAATAACTGCCCCTGGCAACAGCAGAGAAAATTAGGCTATCATTGGTCTGAATCTGAAGGGATTTCACTGGATATCAGTGATTAAAATGACCAAAATCTAATGGCAGCAGGGGGAG
>NW_009911831.1:0-1087 GCF_000696875.1 Nestor notabilis
TTTGTAGAAGTCGGCACTGTAACGCCCCAGCCCCAGGAGGGGAACCCCAGGCCCAGGGTGTTCCGTCTGGTGGAGGACGAGGCGGTCATTAACAGGTGGGACCCGAGGGTGCAGCTCTGCAGCGTCCCATGGGCTGCCTGCACGGAGCCCCCTGTTCATTTGGGTGATCCCGGCCCTGGTGTGGTGGCTCCTGCGTGGGATGTGCTGAGCAGAGCTGAGGGACTGTATGTCTCCCGTTTGTCCTGTGTCCTGCTCGGGGCCCTGAACCTTGCCTGTTGTGCAGGTATGGGTTCAATAGCCACGGCCATGCTGCAGTGGAGCGCAGGCTGCGGGCCCGCCAGGACACACAGCTCCGGCTCACTGGTGGTGAGACAAGCTTATAGGCATTTGTTCTTGGAGTCTGCAGGGTGGGTTTCAGGGTCTCCCGTGGATTTTTTATCTCCATGGGTTTTCCATGTAGGCCAGGAAGTGTGTAAAACCAGTGTCCAAGCATTGGAGGGCTCTGGCCAGAGCAAGGTGCACTCGCACAGCAGGAACCCTCTTGGGGCTGCAGCTCTTCCCCTTGGGACTGTGACCAGCACCTTTCTCCAGGCATTTGCTCTGTGACAAAGGCTACGTTTGCTGCTTTGGGCAGGATGTGCCTGCTGAGAGCAGCCAGAGCTGGGCGGTTTCCGAGAGCAGCCTCTGCTGGGTGGCCAGGCTGGACACCGTGGTGCTGGAGGTGCTGAGCGGGGCAGCTCTGGTGATGGTCCTGTGCCTGCAGGACAGTCCCAGGCCCACCCCCATGAAATGCATCGGCTGCATACCCCATCTTGATTTTAGCTGGGGCTGGGGCTCCTGTGTCAGGTGCTCTGGGTGGTGGGTGGTCCAGCTGCCCTGCTTCAGCCATGCCTCTGTTCCAGTGGGGATGCCCCTTGGAATCAACCTGGGCAAGAACAAGAGCTCCACTGATGCTGCAGCTGACTACGTGGCTGGGGTCCAGACATTGGGCCCCTTGGCTGACTATCTGGTTGTGAATGTGTCCAGCCCGAACACACCAGGGCTGCGGGACCTGCAGGGCAAGGCTGAGCTGCGGGACCTGCTGACC
>NW_009911831.1:1480-1834 GCF_000696875.1 Nestor notabilis
GCGGGCCCTTCTGACCAAGGTGGGTGCCCCTCCCAGCCAGCCCAGACTGCAGCTGCACCAGTGGGTGCATCCCGTGCTCTGGTAGCGGCTGCTCTGCTCTGGCTGGGTTTGCGCCGCACAGGGAGGAGCATGGTGGCACCCTGGAGAGGTGGGCAGAGCCACCAAGACCTTCCCTGGTCAGCTGCTGGCACAGGGCTCACCAGGGCACTGTACTCCATTGAGGGGCACATGAGCAGTGGGGCACTGCCCTCCACTTTGCCTCCCTACCCCACATCACTGGGACTTCCTGTGGGCCTGTGCAGGTTGCATGCCCTGGCACCACATAAGGAGAGTGGGGCCCATCCCTGTGCTGCA
>NW_009911832.1:0-23648 GCF_000696875.1 Nestor notabilis
CCCGCATCACTGCATAAGGACAAAACTGCCACCCAAACCCTGCACCGTACTGGCATGCCTACATAGGCAAAGAAGTAGGACAATGAGCCTCTGTACCAGCATTGTATTTCCCTCTGGTCCCTATAGAAATCAGGTTCGGTCTCAAGCCAGCCCAGGGAAGGAGCATCTGCTCCAGTATAAGAAGAGCAAAATACTCCTTAAGACTCTGTTTTGGACCACAAAGACAGAGAGAGGAACCTAAAAGCTGAAACCTCCCTCCAAAAGAAATTAGTCCTTCAGGCTCCCAGGGATGGGAGTTGGAAAAGCCATAAAACCCCACAATTTGAGGCTTTTTCTCTTTTTTTTACCCATAGTGTGATTTCTACCTAGCAATACAGCAGGCAAGGCTGATGAAAACAAGGCTGAAGGCAAGCATATCCATGAAATAACACACGTGGAAAGGAACATGGGGCCAATTAGCTTTTCATGATGCTATCTACAAATTCCAGGAGCCATGCTTCTAGACTTGGTAAAACTGTGGAAAAACGGATCTTAAAATCACGATATAGCAACACAGGGGAATACTATAGTAAGCAATTTCTTTGAGAGCCTGCTAAAGTGGTTTTCCTGCTATCTTACTCTCCTGTGTGGTGTTAACCTGCAAGGATGCTGCCTCCCATCACTTTAATCCAGTGGGAAAACAGAGTCCCGCACTGATCCCCCCAAACCTGGTGCATGTGCTGGGCAAGGTCCATGCTGGCTAGCAGTGGGAGCCTGCTCTGGTTTGCTGCTCCGAGCAATGAAGGTGACAGCAGAGCCTCCCGGTGGCTTTCCATCCCTGCATCCCCCAGGCACCACATCCCCCTTGTGCATCCCCCATTGCTCTATTTAAAAAAAAAAAAGCAAAGGCCCATTTTGCTGCCTCCAAGCAGCAAAAGGACTGACCATCCGTAGCCTTTGCAACCCAGAGGCAAGAGAGCTTGTGTCCCCATGGAGGGCAGGAGGCACAACCCAACAGTGCTGGGAACAGTGTCTGTCCCTCACCACCTCCCAAAGTGAATCAGCAGCATTTTATTATACCAAGGACACAATCCTTATGCAATTAAAAGCCCAGGAAGGTCCCTTATCCTTTCCATTACACGTAAGTAATAGCTGCTTCTTTGCAGAGGAGTGGGAAAAGGAGGCACTTTATAGTCCTGGCCATGACGGAGCATGTTTGCCTGGAAGTGCAGTTGGTACTGGGAATGTTATTTGGATCCCAGGGCTGTGGGCCCCCCCAAATGTCCTAGGGAGCCCCTTATTTAGCAGTTGTGGTGGTAAACGGGATCCTGTAGGGTATGTCCTGCAGAGCATGGTTTTCAGTGCTGTCAGCAACATCTTCCATCCCTGCCTTCCAATAAGATCCAGATGGTGGATCAGCAAATCCCAGACACCGAATGGAGTGGCTTCAGCTTTCCCAGTAAGGACATCCCAAACGGAAGGTCACCAGACTTCCTCAGCAACTGCCAGTAAAAACCCCCAAGGTCAATCGCACCACAAATTGCCTGTCCATGTAGCTCACAGGCTCCTCGCACGCGACAGCTGGGGCTCTAGCACAGGGAGTGCTGCTGCTAATTGCTTCAGGTGCCAAAGGATGAGGAGGAGGTGACATGGAGAGCACTGATGAAAGCAGCCCCCGGCCTTTGCAGACAGTCATTAACACATGAAACAAGGTGCAGGGCAGGTTGGTGGCACCAGCCGCAGGCAGTGCTGGGCATGCACAGGTTGTCATAGGGCAGTGTGAGTGGGCAGCAGCTGCCTAGCATGTTAAAAGCAGGGGAACCAAACACCAGGGAGTAGAAATCCCCTTTCATGCTATAATCAGTTATGCCTGGGCAATAGGTACTGTAGCTAAGTCTCTAATCCCATTGATACACCAAAAGCAGCCAAAAAGTGGTCTTTTATCATCCTGAACACCCATGTGGTTCAATCCTGCCTAATTCCACTCCAGAAGCAGCAAGATCCTGACACCATCATCTCCTTTAGGAAGAGAAAAACCAAATTCTCACGGTAAGGTCAAACCCTTGCCATGAACTCTTCCCTTTCTATCCCAGTCTAGGTTTTGCAATCTATCTGCCTGCACACACCATCCTGTACCCCCCAAAGGATGCCACGATAGATTGAGCAGGAGGGGGACCCCAACATTGGCAGTGCAGTTGCCTAGGGTGAAAAGCCAGCCTTTCTGCTGATGATAAAGTAACTATCAAACCATGTTTCCCCACCACAAGACATGCCCAGTGCAATGATGCCAAAATTGATGCTGAAATTAGGCTGGGAACACAACTGGCATGGTTGCTTCTAGCCCACAAACTACGGCATTTGTATATGGCCAGTCACCCACAATGATACTGCACTTTGTAATCGCCTGTAGCTTTTTTCCTGCTTCCAGCTTTGCCCCGAAGTTGCTCCCTGGACACCCTAATGGATTGGGCATTGGCAACTTCAAGCAGCTGCAAACCACAGGAACCTATCCCAGTCATCCCCTTCAGCACCGACAAATATTTGCAGCATGAATACCAAAGACCTCAGCTCACTGCCAGACACCAAAACACTGCCTCTGCCCCAGGGAGGGTGCCCAAGCCCAGTTCCAGTGCTTTCCAAGGCAACCGGGAATGCAGGCACGTCTACCACCTGGTCTACAGCGAGAGCAGATGTGCAGTGCCCAGAAATCACATCCCCAGGAGCTGCCCTGGGGAGCACAGGAGGAGGAGGAGGAGGGAAGGAAAGATACCTTCCCAGGGACAGTCCTCAAACAGGAGGCTTGCTGCAGCCCATGTCCACAAGGTTTCACTCTTGCAGTGGGTTGTACAACCAGTCCAGAGATGGGGACCAAACCCTTATTACTCCCTCTACCCAGAGACATGTAACACACACCTCTCTATCCCCCATCTCCTTTCCAAATGGGAAGGACCAACCCCATCCCCATCACAAAGGGAACTCAGGATCTTACAGGTTTCCAGCACATAGAAATGCCATCTCCAGCTCCCCATCCCTATAACCGACTGCCCAGAGAAACACAAGCAGCACTACTCACATTGTACAGGACTGTGGTCCACCCTTCCATGGTGATGCACTGGAAGACGGTCAACACAGCAAAGAGGATGTTGTCGAACTGCGTGATCCCGTCATTGGGACCAATCCACTCCCGGCATTCATAGCCTGGAGGGCAACCCTGCACCCCGCATGGATGGGGGGGGTCCAGCTCCTCTAGTTCACCTGAAAGCACACGTTAGAGAGCCAAAGGAGGCAGAAGTAAGAGAGAAGCAGGGGACAGGCAAGGAGAAGAGCCTGAACACAGATGGGTTTGGGGCAGAGCAGGGAACCCTGCTGAGACTAGCCCTGGCTGCACACAAACTGCTCCCATAAGAAACTGGGGCAACCTGAACACAACTGGGTGATGCCCTGTGTGCATGAAACAAAGGATCTTCTCAGCCCTAGGCTTTCCATGATAGCAACATGCATTCATCCCAGCTGTTTTCCACCCATGGGATGTAAAGCGAGTGCAGAGCCCTTCTCCCCACCTGAATTGTTTGTGTAGCAGGCTCGGTGCAGCTTCCCACTGTAGAACTCCAGGCCAATGATGGCAAACATGAGGATAGCAAAAAAGAGCAGCAAGCCAATCTGGAGGAGAGGCACCATGGCCTTCATGATGGATTTCAGCACAATCTGCAAGCCTAGAAGGAGAAAGAAAGGGAACAGCTCAGCATGGTCATGCAAACCCCCCGCCTGAGACACATTCATACCACCTCTGGCAAGAGACGAACAGCAAGCAGATGCAAAGAAGCCAGCATAGCATGGAGGACTGAGGACCACAGACGAAAGCACAGTGCCACGGGAGTGGGGAGGGACGGGCTGCAGAACAAGGCTCCATGGTGGCTGGTTTCTGGATCTGGTCCCCGCTCTGGACTTGGTGGGACCTGGCCGTTGCAGCTCTGCCTCCCTTATTGTCCCATAGCATGGGTCCAGCACACTGCCTCAACAGTGTCCAAGGCAGGAGGGATGGGAGGACCGGTGCTGGCAGCAGCCTAGTTTCTTTATTTATCCCCGTGCCAGCAGATGAAATCTTGCAAAAAATTCGAAATGTCCCCTGAATAAACCTCAGTCCTGAAAGGATCCACCCACCGCCTTCTGGCCAGGGAAGCGGAGCTGCTGGAAGGCCCCGGCGAGCTGCTGAGCTCAGCCTTGTGCCAGCACGGAGTAGGCTGGGCAGGGGAAAATGCCACCCGGGGACACCAAATGCTGCCATCCTAGAGTTCCCACTACCTAGGGAGGTTTCTTCTGCTGTTCCCTGATTTCACCCTACATCTCTTGAGGTGACACGAGGACCCTTCTCGTGCTGAAGGACATCAGGAATGGATGCGGACACCACAGAAGGACCAGGAGCATCCAACTTACTGGGAATGCCTGAGACAAGCTTCAGAGGTCTGAGCACACGCACGGCCCGCAGCGTCCGCAGGTCCACATGGGTGTTGAAGTGTGTCCCAGCGGTGGCGAGGATGCTGCAGGCAGACAGGGAGAGAGAAGGAGTTAGCACGAGCAAAGAACTTGGCCACCCTGGTGGTGCCAAGAGCCATGTTCTCACACAGTGAGCCCTGTTTGATGCTGGCACCAAAGCTCATGGGACACTATGGCCAGCCAAAGCCACTCAGGGGCCACCTAGCCCTGGCAGCTCCTTTTCAATACCCCCCACATACCAGGATGGCTGGGGACAGCTCTAAACCACAGTGCTGGCCATCACCCATGCCATGAAATCACACTCTGGGGTTTCAACACTGCCAGTGGCGAGCTCATCACAGCAGCATGGCTTTAAACTCCATCCCAGGGTAGGCAGTACACCAGAGATGGGTGTTGCTCCCCTGATGGTCGCCCATGCTCCCCTGACAGCACCCTCATCTGTCAGCTGCTCTGGCATTTTCCACACATGGAGCTTCCTTAACTCAATGTTCCACCTCTGGGATTGCTGAGAAGATGAAAACCTCACACGCATTCAAAAATCTATAGTAATGAAAGTTTGATGACCTTGGAAGGCAATCGGCAGGCACAGGAAGAACTCCAGAGGTTTTCTTTTAACATACGAGAGTTTTTTCAAGACCATCTCTGGAAAACAAACTGGGGCAGAAGCAAGCTGGTGCACACCAAGTCCAGCAGTGGAAATACTCAGAGCCCCTGAACCTGCTGGAAGGATGGAGACACTGCAGCTTGGGCAGAGCTACAGGAACACAGTCAGCAGTGCCAGAGCTCGTGGCCTCCTCTCCCATCTGGGCTCAGTCCCCAGGTGCTGGCCAAGGAGGATCAGGGAGGGCTGCAGTAGAGGAGTAGGGAATGGGAGAGTAGGGGATGGGAGAGGAGGGGATGGGGAGGAGAGCAGGACAGAAGGAGGCAGCAACCTCAGAGTTGTTTGCAGTAATCTAAAAACTGAGGGAAATTGGGTCATTGTTCCACTAATTCATCTAATTACAGGCCAGAGCAGCTCTCTGGTGCGCTGAGCAATTAGCACGTTCTCTCCCTCTCTCCCTGAGGTACAGCAGGTACTAACCTAGCCCTCCAGAAAGATGGCTGGGTTTCCTAGGATACCCTGACAGCAGAAATGCTCTCACATCAGCAAACCGGGTTGTTTCAACTCCTTTTCCTAGCCTCCTGTTCCTTCCTGCCTCAGCACAAAGGGTCAGCTGGAAAGCCTGGCCCCAGCAGCAGCTGGGATGCATTACTCCAGCATTGCCCACAAGGCCCCATGTATCAGGCTGCTTATCCTGATATATACAGGATCTTTTACCCTTGATAGCACTTTCCCTTTCCCCCATGTCCCAGCCTGTGACCAGCCCCCACTACCCACAGGGTTAATGGGAGAGCAGAAAAGGGACTTAATTAAGTCAGGAGCTCCCAAAGACTTGGGAGAGCTGCATTGTTAAATTGGTTGTAAGATCAATATCAGTAAGTATGATAAAGCACGGCCACTCCACAGCATGTGGTAGAGAGCACAAGTGCTTTCATCTTTTTCACACAACCTGCCAGTGAGAGCAGGGTAACCCAGCACTCCCCAAAATGCCAGCATAAAGGACACGCAGCACCCAACACCGTGCAGGAGACCCCGAGACCCTCCTTCAGCTTTTGCTCTGCATGTTCCAACACCTGGGCTCCAACCAGCCTCCCAAAGGGGTGGGAAAAAGGCACCTGCAGCCCATGCACTAACTCCAGCCAGGACTGAGCATCTCCAGGCCAGGGATACTCCTGGGCTGGACACAGGCTCCAACCCTTCTTCCAAGGGCTCACGAATACAAGCCCAGCTAGAAGGCTCGTGGCAGCAGAGCAGGATTGACAGCTCTCTCCTACCACCACAGAGCAACATGAGCCATAGTCCTACACAGCCAGGCAGAGTGATAGAGGTGGAGCCCTCACAGCTCCCAGCCCTATGACATCTCTTCTCCCCAGGGCAGGCCCATCACCTGGGGCACTACTGGTCCAGCACTGCAGAGGGGAGAAGAGTGCCCTGGCGGCAAAGTCCTTCACTAACCCAGATTTGTTTGAAGGGCTTGGGATCTGTCGCACTGAGCCTCCAGGCAAGGTTCAGGGCACTACTTCCCAGCGCTCTAAATTAGCTGCTAAGAATGGGACTCCTCTGTAACAAGGTGACATGCTCCTTGTCCTTGCTGGCGGACAAGGGACATCATGAGCTCTTTCAGAAGCAGGTTTGGACAGATCACCAGAGTGAGGTGGTTGCACTCCAGATGTGTCTCCTGACCAATGACCTACCACTATGAAACAGGTGCGTGCGCATCCTTTTGCAAGCACAACCACAGCTCCTGGTGAAGGTGGATGCAGTGGGAGCGCACATTCCTGGAGCTGCTCCCAGCAAACCCATCCATCCCAGATCCCCAAGGCATCTCAGGGACTGAGCAGCTAACAATAAATACAATGCTCAAACCACACCCTCCTGCTTTGGACTTCAGCATCTCACCTGTTAATCGCTTATTAACCCTATATGCATGCTTTTGGGGGGATTGTTTGTTGTTTGGGGTGGGTTTTTTTCCAGAGTGCCACCCATATCACCCAGCACAACCCATTTCTTATTTATTTATTGACATATCTTAAGGCTTCTTGTAGCTCCTCTGGATGCACAGCACAGAGGTGAGATTTGGGCTGGGACAGACCTTTGTGCTGACACAGGGCAGAAGCTCCGGTATCTGTAGAACAATTTAAACCTTTTTCGATCATTTACAATATCTACGTCTGATGTGCTAATAATTATTCTTTATTTTTAGGCAAGGACCCAAACTAAAATTACATCTCACCATCCAAGTTATTTGAAAAAGCTGCCAGATTGGGCTATAAAAATCCCAATGATCTCATGCTTTTCATCATACGTACTAGAGAAAAAAGAAGGGAAAAAAGTGAAGGCGTTTTTATAGGTCATCCAGGCAAAGGGGTTAGTTTTACTTCAGAGGAAAGGGGGAAGAGACACTTCAGGTGGAGAAAAGAGGAGCTATTGGAAGAATGCAAATGAGAGAGGAGGCAGGATGGGAAATATATGCAAATCCCCGAAAGTATAATTGAATAGTGAGCAACCACTGGCAGACAAAAACACGCGGGGGGGGGGCGCGGGAATGCAATGCAATGCTTTGTGTTTGCAACCAGGATGACTATTTTTTTTATTTATGGGTTCTGGAGTGAGCTCCCACTAGGCCAACTGCACCTGCAGGCTTTGGGCTGGCTGCATTGCTCAGCCCTCAGGCACTGCTCCAGCTTGCAGCAGCTGAGCAGCGCACACACCCTTGCCTCCGGCTGAAGACCTGCACCTATGGATTTCTCTTCCCAGGGGAGGAAAAGAAAATGGGATAAATCACATTTAAAATTACTCTCTGCTCTATGGGACTTAGCAGAGTAAACCATGAGCTATGCTCAAAGACACTGCCTACACAAAGCTCTTTCACTAGCACAGAGCCAGCACCAGATTTGGGCACTACCACACATTACAGCACCCTCTGTGCCTCTGCTGGCCATGCCAGGGGCTGTGCATTGCACCTGCTCCAATCACGATCTTCCCGTAAGGAGCGGCACCAGCAACTCTGAAGCCTCAGCCCTTAGGGGCAACACACACAGCTCCGGGTGTGCTGCAAAGGACTTCACACCAGGGACCACAAGAAAAGGCTGAACCCCCAAATAATCAGATCAACCCTTGATTGCATCCCTTGACCATTTCCATCAGGGACTGCTGCAGAGGCACATGCAGACAAGCTGTCCCAGCAAAGGGCAGCTGCAGGGTGGGCTGGGTGGAGGAACAGGGAGATCGGCTGAGACAGACTAATCTCAGCTCAAAATCTGGGGCAGGGAGGGTGCTGGCTGGCTGGCTGACGCACAAATTAATATTTATAATTAAGTGGAAAGGCCCCTGAAGGCTTGCACTGCCACCTGACTTTACGAGGGAGACTACTTCATAATTAATACACTGGTCAAACGGCTGATGGAAAGTAAGTTACCTGATGAATTTACCCCATTCCTGCCCTTTTCTGCTGCTGAATAATCCCTTCCTCTCTGCAGACAGCATCATGAGTAGCAGGATGTACTCTAAGCTTTAGGGTCCTAACCCTGCTCAAGGCAAGGCCAGCTGGACTGGGACATCCACCCTGAGGATACCCAAGCAGAATGAAGTGGTCCTGTTTTGGGGATGCCAAGGGACAGGGACACCAGGTCTAAGTCCTGCCCTCAGCAGAGTTCAGAGCAACCTCAAAGCCTCCATCATCTTTGCTTGCTCTTTCTAGGTTTTGGGGCCATGACACAAGTGGATTGCACTGCTGCAAAGCCGCTGATCCCATCTTTCACAGCAGCTTCAAGAGCCCTGGATGGAGCATCGATGACTCCCTGCAAGGTGTGGTGAGGATGAATGACAAAAACTGCCTTCACCAGCCTTTGATCTGGGGTACAAAATGACCCCCCAAGGCTACCTCTTCCTGGAGAAGCCCTCAGGATTTGGTGCATGAAGGAGCATCCCCTCTGCACCCTGTGAGCTGGCCAAACCCCACACCTCCTTCCTGCCTCTGGCCCCTGTGACACCTCTCAGCGGATGCAGGATTTGACAGGGAGAGATGCTGGTGAAACTGCGTTTGCATATACAGGACCTGGTGGAAATCTAAAGTCATTGCCAGGAGGCTGGAAAGCTGGCCCCACAAGAGAAACATAGTGCTGGCAACTGTGTACCACAGCAGGACCCATCTGAACTCATGCCAAAGGAGAAGTGTGAGACTCCAGGGATACCCACCCAAGCCTGGGTGACACCTCCTCCCCACATGAGGATGTGGTGGAAAATAACCCCTTTCCTCTTCACCTGAGCCAGACTTTTACCCCACTTTTAACAGCTTTCCTGGAGCAAGATCTATGGCAGCGCAAACTAATGGTGCACAGGGACTCTGCAGTTTGGCCCATTGCTTTGCCCCCATGGGAGGCCAAGGGCTTCACTTCAGCCCAGGAGCTCTGTAGGAAGGATGCTGGGGTGTAGAAGGAGCCTCTGGGGACCGCACAGGGTGGAGGGGTGCCTGGGAGGGAAGGCAGTGCCCCCAGGGACCAGCAGCCTGTGGAAGGACTGACTTACTCCACAGCACAACAAACTGCTGCAGGAAACCAACCTCTGAGGAAGATGAGCTGAGAAGGACAGGGCCAAGCACATGAGCAGCACAAAGCTGGATCCTGTGCCGGGGCAAGGTGGGATGCCTGTCTCCCCAGAGCCAGAGCTGTGGATCTGCCTGCCCAGAGGTCTCCCCATGTCATCCCCTCCACCCATTTTCAGCACAGTAAAGTCTTTCCCCTCATCGCACACCCCGTCCCCTCACTGGGCTGGGGAAGTAGCGCTGTCCTTCGTACAAGGTGCCAATGTCAGGCACATCCCGTTACCGTGGCATATGGCACATGAATCATTCACAAAGCTGGGGAATTAATTATTCATCCTAACGAAAGACCAAACATTCTACTAATTGTCCTGGAAGGAAAGAGGTGGGAGATGGGGCAGACATCAGGTTGGAAACCAACACCATTTATGAAAGGAAATGAAGGAAAGAGGAAAAAAGGTTTTGGGTGTGATCAAAGCATTGCTCCTCTTTTAGAGTCAGGGTTGTCTCTTTACTGGTTTATCCTATTGGACTACACTCCTTGTAACAGTACAGGCTCCAGCAGAATAATCACGTCAGAATGCTCCACTTGTGCTCCTATTTAACACTTGTTCTTCAAGCCTCATACCCACTCCCCCAAGCTTCCTTGCCTGGTGGTGCACTGTACTCCCTCGAGTAGGAAAATATGTGTCAGCACTGGGAGAAGAGCCTTTTCCAAGCCCAGGTGTGCACATGTACATGTATGTGCTCTTGCACACGCACGGGGTGCCAGGCACACTGCTGTGGGCCAGCACCCCAAACCACAAGGGGATGCAGCATATGAATATTCCTGCACAGAGCTGATGCCAGTGCCTGTTCAAGGACCTCTGCTCCATCTCTAATCCACCAAGATAAAAAGACGACCCCACCTAAGACACACAGAACTTGGGTTGCACAAGGTGCACTAACTACCAGAGGGCAAATCTTCTTTGCCTCTGCCATGGGGGAGCTCAGGGGAATTGCAAAAAGGGCATCAAGGCACTTTCCAGGACAGTCATCTAAAAATCCAGGCAGCACCACAACAAACAACAAGCCAAACTGCTCTTCTGTCCCCATGCTCACATTGCAACCCTGCAGCATGGAGGGAAGCAGCCTCCTAGTAAGCACTCTCTCCTGCTTCACTCCAGCCACAGCAGAAAACGAGGGCACGGGTATGCACAGGATTTCGCTGGGACGTCAGACAGAGAGGCTGGACTCATGACTGCCACTTGCATTTGTAGGTTTTTGGGCCAGCTGTCCGGACTTGGAGGGCCAGGCTTTCCTCTGCTGGCACAGGCTGGTACCCGTCCAGTCAGCTCTGCGTTTGCTAAGGGCACAGCAGGCACCACCTGTGATCACTCATTCCTGCCTTCCCTTGGCCATGCTCCACCCCACAAAACCCCTTAATGAAAACCACAGTGCCCAAGGGCTTCACAAAAGGCATCCAGGTGTAGCAGCTATTATTAAACCCTCAAAAAAACCCTGATGCCAGCTCTTCCTTTTAGTGACCCTGGTATATTTATACTGGTTTTACAGTGGCTGCTTCCTTGACTTCTGAGCAGCACAACTTCACAAGGGCCTTTTGATCTACATTTTGATTTTTTCCCATTGTGAGAAGCGTTCCCCCATCCCTTCACCTCTCACATAACGAATTATTGTCTTACCGCTGCAACTGCTATAAAAAAGCGAACTTGGTGCTATGATGCTCAGGCATTGGAGTGTGTGAAGCACACACCCACCTGGATACTTGCAGAGGCAGTTTAACCCTTCTTTTTCCATGAGCATCTTTAAATATGGTGTAGGACAAGGCAGGCTGCTGTAGGGTCCTCATTCTCTGTTCATTACACTAATGGCACCTGGGGACCAGGGAGCTGATTGATGCTTTAGCTGCTAATGGCTGAAGCTCCTTCAACTTCACCCACTTAGGACCACCAGTTAAGAGGTTTCCAAGCTCCCACTGCCCTATCTGACTATTTCTGAGCAGTTTTCCCCTTTTTGGTCCAGGACATGCTGCATTGAGCAGGTCATGAGTCCAGCTTCAGCACCTGGCCTGGCCAGCTCTGGTTCATGCATGGGCAAGGCAAGCATCCCCAAACCCCAGGGGAAACAGACACTGCCCTCCCCGGCTCTGCCTCAAAAAGAGTGAAGGTATTTTATGCATGTTTTTGAACACAAATATTTTTAGCTGGGGAGAACAGGCTGTTTTTTCAGGCAGCGATGATGATTTGGAAACCACAGGTTATAAACAGAGCAGGTTTACAAATGGGACTTTTAGTTCTCCAATGGAAGGTTTAGCATCAGGGAGTTTTAGGTGTGTGTTGATTTCCACTGAGATGCAAAAATCTGGATTTATTGACACAAGAAGCAAACACCAGTTGAACCCAAGCCAGTGCCATCTATTCCTGCACGGGGTCCCAAGAACCTGCTCACAGCAGTCACCCCTCATTTGGCTAATTTACATGCCCAGGATATCCCACTGCTCGTGGAAACCCCAACACAGTGTCAATGCAGGCCATGATGCTGCCTGCATTAAGCACCTCTCACATCAGACATGTGACAAAAAATAAGTGCAGAAAGGAAAAATAATACCCTCTGACACTCTTGGGGGGACAAGGCCCAGCAAGCATGATGCTGGGTCCCTCTGGGTCCATTAACGATGGATCCTGGGGTGTGTGGGTCCTGCTCATATGGATATCCTCTGGTCCATCATCGTGGGATGCATTAGCATCCCTAACTGTCAGCACATCCCAAGGCAAGCACTACACTATACTTCAGATGCTTGCAACATCCCCTGCACCACAGCCACTGCCTCTTGCTAAGTCACAACAAGATCCCAATCACTTAACTCTCCCAAGCTTGATAGTCCCTGAACAGACATTCCCATATTAATCAAACATAAAGTTTTAGTCCACAAAGATGATCCTGAACCCACTGGTCACCCGCACACATCCCCTGTGCAGACTTCACCACCTGCCTTACACAACTGACACAGCATGAACCACCAAATGCAAACCCTCTCCCACAAGCTCTTTTCAAGTCATTTGCCAGCCAAGGATTATTTGCTGAAGAAATCTGCCAATAATTCAGCAGATCAGACACACAAGAGTTTCTTGCAAGGGAGGCACAATCATGGCACTGAAGAACAGCAGCTTTGTCAGCACCGCACAACAAAAGCAAGAGCTGAATAGCCCAGAGGAGCCCATGACCTCATACAGATGATTCCCCAGTGACCCGATCCTCCCCAAAACTGGCCCAGGGTGAAAACTTGTGGGTTGCCTACTTTACCCATCATACAACAAAATTTGCCCCAAAAGGCTGGTGAGCCCATGCCAGCAGGCACCAGCACTGCTGGGGCAAAGCCAGCAGGTAACTGGGCATTTCTTGGAGAGGGTTTCATCCTTCTGGCAAAACATTAGGATATGAAGGGGGTGATAGTGAAACAGACCCCAGAAGGCTGCCCCCTGTAACTGGCAGTATCAGGGGGACCTGGGCACCTCCTGGCAGGGTGGCTGGCGCAGTGCTAACAGACCTACATGGACAACTGATTCCCTGGCACAGGGCCCAGCACAGCACCGAAAGGAGCTGGTGAGGCTTTTGCGAGTGAGTAATTGCTGAACGCTGACTCAGCACCAGCTCAGTTACAGTCAGCTCGCCCAGAGCTGTGGGGAGGGCAGGGAGAGGTCTGTAGCAGCCCAGTGCTTCCCCTTGGCCCAGGCTCCAACGGATGCCTGGACCAGGAGATGGCCAATGGGCATTTCCCAACCATCCAATCACTTTCCTCACACCCAGCCCAGCACCGCAGGTGTGCAGTGAGGGCAGAACATCCCCTTTTGTTGCTAACAAGGGTGACATGCCCCACACTGTTCCCAGAGATTTTACCAGCTTTGCCCAGCCCAGGAGCTGTGTCTGGTTGCTCTCCCCACAGCAGCAAACCTGCCTGGTCCTCAGGAGCCTCCCCCTGACAGTCACTCTGCAGATGCAGCAAAGCCAGCTGCATCTTGTGTGATGGCTGCACCACCCATAGGCAGCCAGTTTGCTACCCACTGAGAAGCATCACCCCACCATCAGCACACCAAGACATCCTGCCTTCACAGGCAGACATGGTCCCACTCCCCAGCAAAGCCATCCAGGTCCGCACTGGACCAAGGGAGTCAAAATGTTCTCTGTCATGTTCTCCTCAAGCCTACTCTCAAGCACAGTCCCAACCTGCACCTCTCCGCTATGGACAAGGAGCACCCATCACCACATCTGCAACACCAGGCTCAGCATCCCCCTTCCTCCTCCAAACACCTAGACAGGTGTCATGTCTCACATGGTGCTACCACCCTAGAAACCAAGGACTGTGCAGCAAACTTGGCACTTGGTAGAGAACCCAGGTATCTTGCCTGGCTCCTATGCCTTAGTTTCCCAGACATCCCTGCAGCTGCTCTGCACCTCCCAGAGCCCATGAAGTGCTCAGAGATCCACAGGCACCATCTGTATGCAGCAAACTAGCTCCTCGGAAGGTAATCATTCGCATCCCTAGGTGGCTGCAGGCACCCACCTGCCCCCTCCATACTGCAAGGGGCCCAGAGGAGTCACCCTGGAGGGCTTCTGCTCAAGATGAATATTACTGTTGTCTAACTCAAGCCCAAATGCCTCTACTTGTTTCTGTGTCACCAGCACAGCTCATCACACCGCAAGCAGGACTCATATCTGGGCCACGTCCCTGGCAATGACACCACCAGTGACACAACCAGCACCCGTGAAGCTCTGTGTGCTACCACCCCCAGCATCACTGCTGCACACTGGGACACTGAGCGAGCATCACCTGGGAACATGGCCCCACCCAGACCTCATTCCCAAACCCCCAGCACCAGGCCAAGGCTCAAAGTGCTTGGGAAGGCAAGAGGAGAAGAGATTTTCTCCCTCTTCATGTAAGGTTTGACCAAAACCTCTCCCAGATTACATGCAGTTGCTTATCAGGCCATGCTCCTACCTTGTCCTCACCTTGTCCCATGGCTGGAAGGGTGACAGATGCCAGGCCACCACCTGAGGAAAGCTAGACATGATGCCCTCAGAGCCAGCCCTCCTCATCTGATGGGGAACCATGTCTCTCTATCAGCTGCCCACAGCAAAGCCAACTCAGGAGCCTCCAGCACAGGCAACCATCCTCCCCTCCCTCTTTGGGATGAAGAAACAACAACAGCAGCAAACCAGGGCCTTGGACCACATCCTGGAGCTTGCGTCCCCACCAGCCCCAGTGCCCGGCTTCCCAACCCCACCAACAGCCCCACACCCCTGACTCACCCACTGAGGACCACAATGAAGTCCATGACATTCCAGCCATTGCGCAGGTACGAGCCCTTGTGGAAAACAAACCCCAGAGCCACGATCTTAATCCCAGCCTCGAAGCAGAAAATACCAATGAAGTAGGGCTCCGTCTTCTCCTGCCAGAGGGGAACCGGTGACATGGTGAGAGATGGAGAGAAGGCAGACAGCACCAGCCATTTCACATTTACTCAACTCATGTCCCATTCCACCTTCCCCAGCCCCATCTTCTCCTTTGGGAGCTTTCTCAGCCTTTCCTCATCCAGCATCAACCTTGGAAATAAAAAGAGGGTGACTATGACCCACCCAAGTTGCCCAGTCCTCCTTCCCTGTCCCATTTTTTAAGGGGCTTAAACCTTCCTGAATACTTTCCATGGAGGAGTATGTGACAGCAGCCCCAGGAACACTGGAGGAGCTGGTCCCAGAGGAAACCTCCTACCTTATCACCCCGAAACCAGAAGAAATTGGCTAGTAGAACAGGTTGGCTCCCCTTGGTGATGACCCTGCTCCCCCGCCATACACCCTGGCGCAAGTTGGAGAAGGACAGATGCGGGTACTTACTAATCTCCGTGACATGGGTGTCTTGTCATCCTCGGGGAGGTGCTGCTCAAGGGCTAGTACGATGCAGTTGGCAATGATGGTTGCCAGGATCATGTACTCAAAGGGAGTGGAGTGAGTTAAGGAGCAAAGAAGAGGTAGATGACGTCCCCAGCCCACCCCTGCCCACCCTTCATTTAGCCACCACCACCACTTTGCCCACAGGAACATGCATACACACAGCCTAGGTTTCGCCTCCTACTGCTCCCAGCTAGGAGGGTGAAGCCCACCTTGATGCTGTTTGGAAGCGAGAGGGGTGACAAGAGAACCAAGAGTCCCTAAGACCTTCCTCATTAAGCCTTGCTTGCTGAGCCTTATCACCTCCTTCCCAAGTTCATGGGACATTAAGCTTTGTGGGGACTGTGAACATTCTTGGGAGAAAGATGCAGTTTGTGGTGAGAGTCCAGAAGATGGACACAAGTATGAAGGTGAACAGCCAGGCTCTGACCAGACACGGCTTCATGTTGAAAAGGGTTTGGCATGGTTCCTGGCAGTGTCAGGGAAGTTCTCCCTGGCATAGCATGGTAGTGGCCATGGCCAGCATGTCCCTGCATGCCACGGTCTTCTTACCAGCCTTCTCTATTCCACCACGAAGCAGCAGGAGATGGAGCTTTGGGGAAGGCGAGGAGGGCAAGTCACAGGCTATCAGCAGCTCTGGTTCTAAAGCATCCCTGTGGGAGGAATCATCTGCACAACCCAAGGAGGACAGAGCTTCCCTAGCAGGTCCTGTGGATCTGACCTGAATCAGCCCACTCCGTGCCCGGCGTTGCCAAGGTGGTCTTGCCCTGCGAACCAAGGGTCTCTTGCCAAGCATGCTGCAGGGTGAGACCAGGCAGTGCTGAGAGCTGCGGAGCACCAGGCTGGGCATTCACAACTCAAGACACTGATGGTGTCTGGGTATGAGCTTCAATTCAGGCAGCGTGGAAACTCCCTAAGGAGACATCTCAGCTTAGCCATACTTCACGAGACTGCAAGGAGTAGCAGCACCTTAACACGTGGATCTGGCTGGACCCTAAATCCTACAGCCATGTCTAGGGCTTGCACACCCTTCTCTGGGAGTTGGCATCTGAGGACCTGAGCGAGTGGGAAAGGGAGGCAGAGGAAAGGGCAGGCTGATTCCCAGAAAAGCATCCCAAACTCAGCTCCCTCCTGCCTTTTGATTCAGAGGATCTGCCAAGGAGCAATGTGGGGGCATGCAGCTCCCTCCTCCTGCCTGGCCCACTGCCAAGCCCTAAAAACAAAGCAATTTCAAACAACAGAACGGCCACATCTTTCTGGCTTCCCATCCATCTTTACATCTTTGCAATAAAAGCTGTATCATTCTCAATAACAAAATGAGGGGAGATTCATCAACAGGCAGCATACCCCTTTTCCACTTCTTCCATGCCAAAAAACCCAAGCTATATTACTCTCACCACTGGCATCAGCAGCCACCCTAGGATGGGACTGCCACCATCCCAAGTCTCATGTCTGTGGAAATGGTATGTGATCCGATCTGGGATGGATTTGCTTATAAAGAAATCACCCATACTCCCACCATCCCAAGCTGGCACAGGGAGCAGCACCTTAGCTGAGCTCTTTCCCACCACACTGGGCTTCTCCAGACCCATCAGCTTCAGGTTCGCACCTCTCAGGGCAGGAGGTGCCAAATCCCCATGCCACTGCCCCAGGAAAAGGGATAATTTTCTCTTTTGCAACCTTGCTTTTTGCCCATTGAAGCCACTGACCACAGCCAGAATCTTTAAAACAGCGGCCCTGAGCCTGCGTTCAAGAGAAGACATCCCAGTGCTGGCCATAAGTATGGGAAACTGTAAACCATGAAGTGACCCTGGTAGCAGCAACCCCAGCAGCAGTGATCCTGTTTACACTGTGGCACATCGGCAATTGGAAGTGGGGCTGGGCATCAGAGCAGGTCTCCAGAGGGCTGTCCAGGAGGGGCAGTCAAGGAGAGCCTGCAGGAGATGGGATTTATTTAGCCTGGTAGGAGGAAGAGCCAGGAAGGATTTAGCCAAGGCATTTAAAAGGCCACTCAGTGAAATTAATGGTTTATAAGTTAGGGCAAACCAAAAGAGAGACTGCTGCAAAGCTCACTGATGCAGGCCCAGACCTCTTAATACAAGTGAGGATTTCATTGCACAAGTCCTGCAAAAGCCACTTACTTTCCCTGCTTCCCACCTCTAGCCGCACACTTCAGCTGATACACAGACTGCCGCGCTTGGCCCCAAGCCACTGGCCTATTTGGGGTCCCTTTGTTTCATTTTCCTGAAAGTCTGCGAGCAATTAGCACAGGCTCAAAAGAAAACAGCATGTTAGTGGGGCAGTGCAGCTAGCTCCCCAGGCGCCAGGCACATTTGCCTAGATGAGAAGTGTGGGAACTGCACGGTGAGTCCATCTCTGGGTCCCAGGGCATCTACCCCACCAAGCATCCTGTACTCCTCCCCACCACTGGGCATCTACCACTGCCTCCTCCCTCCTGTGGCTGCTAGTCCCAAGGGGAAAACACCCAGGTGGGGGAAAAAAAAATAATTCTCCAAAGCCAGCAGTGGGAGAGCCCTGCCTGGCAGTTGCTGAGGGGCTCAGGACCACCTCTAATGGACCAACTGTATTTCCTTGCTGGTTCTAACATCTGTCACAGCCCCAGCATGAGACAACATCATTGCTCCACCTCCAGTGAGCATGTGGTACATGGTTTGGCAGATATCAAGTCTAAGGGAAACAGGCAACTGCTGCCTAAGCAGCGACCTAAGCATGAGGTCACAGCCAAAAGCAACTCTCCAAACCCCAGTAGCCCAGTTTTGCAAGGACCAGAGCCTGGGTTATCACATCTGGAGCTGGGAAAGAGCTGCAAGGCATCAACCCCATGGAAACAAACCCCAGTAGCTCCAGCTGTATCAAGTTTTGCAATGGCAAGGGTAAGAATACCCTCCTCAATGGACAGCAGGAACATCTGGCTGAACTGGGGGAAATTTTATCTACACATTTCACTTTTGCCAAGCATGCATCCTCCCAGCTTGGGGCTGGAGCCCACAGGACAATGCTCTGTCACTCCTTTGTTTCCTCTCTCATTATATATCTAACTACACAACCTTCCAGCCACCTGAAACACAGAGTAGCACTCTCCTCCCTCCAAGCCCAGTAATGAAAGCCCATCTCCCTCCGGCCTTCCCCTCCTCCTTCATCTGGCTTCTCCTGGAGGATCATTAGGGAGCCGATAAAAATAGGTTTTCTTATTGATTTATCCCCTTTACCCAACACTCTCTCCCCTGCACCATTGACTTGTTTCCCTAGCAACTCGGCCAATCCCAGTGCATGCCACACCTGCAGCTCCACACTTCCCTCCCAGTGCGTTTGAGGTGCGGCAGGTGCCCCCAAGCCATGTGGACCTCTCCCCAGACCCAAGCCCACTGGAGCAGGCACTGTAGATAACCCCATGACTGGAGCTGGAGCTCTTTGGAGTGTCTGGCAGAGCTGCAGGGAGATGTCCAGCCACTGGTGGATCATTTCTTCCAGCTGTGACCCCCCCCTTCTCCACCTCTGTTGCCAATTGGGAGCCACAAGCAGGCCACCCAGAACATCTATATTGCTAACACTGGGAACATGCCCCATCCTAGGCCCTAAAGATAGATTTATAGTTTTGATGGCACATTGATGCAACCTCTCCAAAAGACTGGGTGCCAAATAAATCCCTCCCTGGATGCAGACATGGGCCAGGAGCTGCAGAGAGACCCCTCCATCTCTCCACTTCAGTGACCATGCCTTCTGTCTCATCCTGGGCAGGCAGGTGGGGAAGGTGCAGAAAAGCCAGAAGAGTGAGACCACCTGGGCATCTCCAAAAGGGCTCTTGGGGAAGCCTACCTCAGAGGGCCAGGGAAAAGGGCAGGAACAATTTAACCCCTCGTGCTGCCTTCCTCACCCAGCCCAGCTCCAACATCTACTAGAAACTTAAGTCTCCATTTCCCACTGCTCATTAGGCTTCCCCGCAGGACCTGCTGCACTGAGGGGGTTTCCCTGCTTCCCAGGTATCAGTGAAAAGAAGCTTCAGTTCCTACATCTGTGCACTTCATCTTATTGGTCCCAACCCCACCACTGATGCCTGCCCCACACAGACGTGGCCTAGCAGGAAAAAAGACCCACCTCTTCAACGTTCCCATCCCTAGGAAACCACGACCCCCCTTCTCTGAGCTCCAGACCCCTGCAAGAAAGTGAGCACCTCCTCTCCAAGAGGAGCCCAAAATGATAAATGGGTCAAAGACCATGAGTGGTCCTAATTTAACCCTGGGGTTCCCTAGCCCTGCAACATCTCCGTGAGGACATAAGGGATCTTCCCCCAGCAGATAAAGCCCATCACACAGAGCAGAACTCAGGCTTGAGGTTGTGCTTGTGTATCTGCACACCCTGGAGGGAGCACCAAGGCAAGATGCTCAGTCTGCCTAGATCTTTCTGCATGGCCATGCTCCGGCCACTGGCTATCTGCAGCCATAAATGTTGCTGCTTATAACTACAAAATGTGGCGGGCTGATGTCTGTCAGGGGCTAAACCAAAAGGCAGTGCCATGCAGAAGCCGGTCAGAGCAGAGCTGCCTACGCTGGTGCTGTTCCCGTAGGGATGCAGGATGCCTGCCTGCCACGTGCAAATAGCTCCATGGAGAAATATCTCCTTCTCCCCCACCTCACCCTACACTTAAAACTCAAAATCAAATCTCTCTCCTCTCTTTTTTTTTTTTTTTTTTTGAACAAAAAAGAACTACATCATGTGATTTTCCTGCCTTAACATCAGTTTTTTAACTTTGGTTGCCACAGCAACAGGATGCAACTTGGCGTCACCATGGCAACAGCTGCCTCTGTTTAAATTCACCATCTGACAGGCAGCCTCGCTCTCCCCGGCTGTCAAAAAGATGGACCTGCCATTACACCTACTCGCCCCTCCCCAAAAAAATAAAATAAATTAACATCTGATGAATGAAGGACACAGAAAACAGCCTTAGAGGAAAAAAAAGAGACATTCTTGGGTATCGCATGGAGGGAGCTGCCCAAGGATAGCACAACGCGGCGCTGCTCTTCCAGCAGGTAGGTGAGGCCAGCCAAAATCTTGGCTGGGCAAAAGCAAAGGGCAGAAGATGCTTGCTCAGGTGGGGCATAACACTGGCAGGGTCCCTGAGAGGCAGTGTCCTCGCGGCGTCAGAGATGCCTGGATCAAAATGGAAGTCATCATGAGGAGAACAGGTCAGGGACAAACGGGTGTGCATCCCATGGAGCAACATCCCCGCGTGTGTTGGGCTGGGGATGCACACTAGGGCTTTGCAGACACCCCAGGTCCTCTTGGCCAGGCCAACACAAGACTGCATATTCACAGGGATTGGGAAGGAGAAAGCCCCCACTGTAGGGAACAGCAAGGTCCCCAGAGAACTGGTGACCATCCCTCTCCCCTGACAAACCAGGGGGACAGGTAGAGTAGCCAGTGTGCACCTGCAGCTGGAAACTGTCCTTAGGGACATAACCAGAGCCACATAGTGTTATCTGGCCTATCTGGGGTGGGAGAGGGATTTTATCCAGGTCAAATGTGATTAAGCAGATGAAGAACGGAGCAATATAGATGAGCTGCAGCCCATCTCATGTGCTAACTGAATTGCAGCTTTCCAGGCAGCCAAACAAATGAAATCAGGGCTAAAGGCCTGGCGTTCAGTGGGAGGAGAACAGGCAGGATGAGGCTATGTTCCTGAAGAAGAGAAGTTGATGTTCCTATGGCCAGAACAGCAGCTGCTTCACGTTTTGGGCAGGACCAGTAAAAAGAGCAGCTCCAGTGGAGGTAACGCATTGAACTTTTCAGCAAGGAACTCAGCAAAGACTCGCCTCCCCACAGAGCTGCATCCCAGTCCCAGTTGCTCGTGTTTCTCCTCCTTCCCTTCCATGCATCATCCCTATTTACACTGGGAAGCCGAACTGCAGAGGCTGCTGGTTATAATTATACGGTTACCCAGCAGATATACAGGCCTGAATCACCAGTTATTTTTAGCCCTATTACCTAGTCAACTGGAGCTGGATGAAGAAGAGCCTCCACTCCTTCCCGCGCTCCACCCCAGCCCCCTTGGCTGTCCTCGGTACTGTGCCCACTCTGACCTGCAGTGCCAGGACCAGCTCATCTCCCTTCTAAGGCCAGCAGCTCTTGTTGACTGTGGCCAAGATCCAATGCTTGCCTCCTCAAACCACCCTCACTCAGGAGCGATGCCATGGGCTCCGGGCCAGGCAGCTGAGATGCTCACACATTTTCTCTAGCCCTACCAAAATGCACCAGCTACGTGTGCCAGGCTACAACTACAAAGATGGGAACAACATACCTGGCCAACCACACCAAACTCATTACCAAAAAAGCTTGTCCATCCCCAAGCCCTTAGGAGCTCAAGTGGTGCAGAGAAGCTCTGGGGTGGATGAGTTTCTTAGAAAGAGATGGCAGCCAGGCGGGGGACTGCTAGGGAAGCTCAGCTCCCGCGCCTAGAGCACACCCATTCCCAGCGCTCACACAGGCATATGTCACCTACTTCTAGAAAAAAATATAAAATGAGCCCATCTCCCTCATGCATTGCAAATTCCAGGAAAGAATAATGCTGGGGAGGTTTTACCACACGGTGGTGAAGCTCTAGTCTCTAGGAGACAGCGGCTGCCTAGAGATGAGACATCATGCCGGCACGGGACCCCGGCCTACACAGGGAGTGCTGGGCCAGTGGCAGCACCCCAGCTCCTTCATGCTTCAAATGAAAGCCTAAGGGGCGAGGGCCCTCCCACATCGTGCTGGAAAAGTGCATGAATAATTTGGCATGTTCTGGAAAAGCAGGCAGGCCAGCCTGGCCGCTGCCCTGCAAGGCTCCAAGCTGAGCTGCTGCGTCCGCATCTTCAGCACCACACCAATGCTCCTGCAGCTGCCCGCCCAGTGGGTGCTGCCAGCAAGGGCAGATTCAGCCCCCCTCAGCTGCCACTTCACCTCCAGGTCACCTTTCCAAGCTTGAGAGCTATGTGGCTCTCCAGCCAGGACTAGCTCATGCCTGGCAGAGGGTCAGTGTGACGTGTCAGAGCTGCAAAGGGATTGCTTCCCCAGTGATGCTCAGCAGGGCAGGTGACCTGTCCTGCACCCCTGTGCCTCACCAGATGGTTTCCCAAAGGTACCTGTTGCACCAGACCAAAGTGTTGCTGCTTGGCACCAGGGCAAGCTCTCCTACACCCACCAGAGGAGCCAGCAAGTTAACCAACAAGTTACAGGGAGAGAAAGCAGCAGCAAGAGCTGCATGTAATCACCACTGCAGAAAACGGCACAGGGAGGGTCCTAAAGCCAAAGCACAGCCACACTGAAGTTTTTAGGCTTGGGTCCTCCATAGGGGCAAAGCCCAGGAGGGATCTCAGGGGGCAGGAGGGTGCCGAGCACAGCACTGATGGGGAACTGCATGCTGTGGTGCTGGGTACTCGCCAGGGTGACCAGGGGCACCTGCAGGGAGGGTGGGAGGAGAGAAACACGTGCAGGGGTGTATGAAAGGATGGAGGTGCAGGGGAAGAAAGGGGGGGATCTGCACCCTCCACCCAGGCCTAGAAGGGAAGGTCTCTAGGATAATCCACCATCCCCTGCGCCAGCCCCCCAAGGGGCTATGGGGCACAGCCAGAGGTTTTCAGCATCTTCCCCTCTGCCGCAGGGAAGGGGCAACCAGTTTCCAGAGCCACCATGGGGGGCTGGGGGCTGCAGGGTCAGAATGGCTGTACCCCTGCCAGGTGTGATCAGCAGCAAAGAGAACACACACAGGCAGCTGCAGGAGGGGACAAAGCCACCACCCAGCAGGGACTGGAGATTCATGGGCTCCCAGGGTCCATACCCAATGGGATGGGTGGCTCCAGGCAGGGTAAGGTGGCAAAGCTCCAGGAAGACATCGAGGCACAGAGGGAAAGGCCACCCCCCCTCCCCCAGCCACACATGCATAGAACATCCTAAAGCATGCAGGGTTAAACTGCGATTGGAGCACCCCTCCTTGCCAGTACAGGGAGCTTACAAATCCAAGCCTGAGGAGAGGCTGGGGGCTCCCCCCAAGGGAGCAGGGGCTCAGCTCTCCACCACATGCCAAGAAGAGCACAG
>NW_009911832.1:23751-23970 GCF_000696875.1 Nestor notabilis
GGTCGTAGGCAGCCACTGAGGCAAATCCGGGGAGCAAGGGGCGGCTCACAGGGGGTGCAGAAAGGATATGGCCAGTCAATGAGCTTCTTGGCGTATTTCCTGACTATGTTCTCTTCTCCAAAGAGAAAGAGCGATCTGTTGACAGTGAAGCAGTTCTGCCGGACAGGGATGGGGTTGTACAGAGCCATAGTCCGGGCTCTCTGCGCTTTGGTTTGCTTG
>NW_009911833.1:0-655 GCF_000696875.1 Nestor notabilis
GCTGCTGCACCAGCAGGTTCTGAGCAGCGTAGGCATACTGGGACCTCACATTGGCCTCCATGTTCTCCAGCTGCCTCTTCTGCGCTGCCAACTCCTCAGCGTGCTTGGCCCGGTACTCCTTGAGCGACACCTTGGCGGCCGGTGTGTTAAAAAAAAACGGGGGTGCTGGTGTCAAGCCTGATACTGGTATCAACCGTTTGAAGTGAGTCTTTGCTGTTTAAATTGACTGCACTTTCCCATATCATCTAGCAGACGTAGATGTCAGTGAAGTAGGAACTGAGCTCCAAGTTTTTCCCCTAATGCAGCATTCATGAATGTGCTTCTAGGGGTTCAGAGCAAAGACTAGGTACTTTGTTTAACATGGTTTCTTTAAACAGTTTATTGGAAGGGTACACAGTGGTGTGTTTGAGACAGGCACTGCTCCGACAGGCTCTCGTCGTCCCCGTGCTCGTCAGCCTTGGACTTCCTGGCTGCTTGGGACGCCTGAGGGAGAGGCAGAGAGCACGGAGTCACTTGGGGCTGGCCGGGGGCAAGCTCTCACTTACAGACCCACTGTGTCCCCGTCCCTCACGGTGGGAGAAGCCCCATCCCGGGGGTGAGGTTGAAGCCCCAACCACCAAACCGGAGCTGACCTTGGTGCTGCAGGCAAGTTGTG
>NW_009911833.1:806-1052 GCF_000696875.1 Nestor notabilis
ACACTGTGTCAGGCGCCTTGGTGAGACTCGGCTGGAGCAGTGCTCGCCAGGGCAACCCCCTGCTCGCTGCTGGAGATGGAGCTACTGCTGCCATGGAGCTGCTCCACGAGGGGGAATGCTGAGAGCTCCTCTCACTGACCACATTTAAACTCATCTCACTCGGTGCCTTTTGCCATCTCTGCTGGACCACAGAAGTTGCTGCTGCTGCACTGAAACCTTGGCAACACCTGAAACCCTGGAGTCCCT
>NW_009911833.1:1087-2121 GCF_000696875.1 Nestor notabilis
ACACAAGGTACGAGCCTTTGGTTTGGGGGGGAAACCTCGCTCCCAAACTTACCATCTAAGAGCTCCAGAGTTACAGTGCCATCAACGTATTCCCACCAGTGCTTCCCGTCCGTGGAGACTGGGATCTCCCAGTTGGACCACTTACAAGCCAGGTGGATACAGACGCAGGCCACAACGGGAGGGGTGTACTGCAGGCTGAAGGTGGTCAGATGCAGGCTGACGGCACCAGCAGGGAGAGAGAAACAGAAAGCCATGAACTCCCAAGCCTGACCCTCAGCACTCACCAGCGCCCACTGACCACTGCACGAGGTGGGGACACGGGGGGACAGCCCTGCGGGGTCCTCCCCTGCTCCTGCTGGGGCTCACTTGGGTCCAGGCAGCTCTGGTCAAGGCTCTGCCAGCCCCGAGCTCTGCTGCGGGCTCTGCTGCAGCCAATTCCAAGGGCAGCTCCTGGGTTGGATCTTCCGAAGTTTAGGAAGAGCGCCAAAGCTGCGGGTGGCACCAACGTGCCTCAGGGGCCAAGGGGCAGCTCAGCACCAGCAGTGGGAGGTGTGAGAGGGGAGAAGCGCTGCCCTGAGCACACATCCTGCTCTCTACCTGCAGGAATATGGGGTCCCATCAGGCTCAGAGCCCCTGGAGCACCCCATGGGCAGGGCAGGACCTGCATCTCCTCACCATGCTCAGGTCATGCCACACTGCCCAGGGCAATGCAGAGGGACAGAGAGCTGCAGGTCACTGGTTCTCCAGACCACCACCAAGCCAAAGGCAGGGAATCGGGAGCCTTTGGCCACTCTGCCAAGGTAAGAAGTGGAGCTGGGTGCTCAGAGCACCAGAAGGAAATCATCCTGATCAATCCAGTCCCTCACTTCAGCACCTTGCTCTGGGCTCTCCTGGCACCACTTTAAGGCCACATTAAGGCTGTGTTTCCTTCCCCTCTGCCTGGATTTCTTTCCATTCCAACCTTAACTCATGATTCCTTGGGTTTGCCATTGCTGCTGCAGGGATAAAACCCATCACAGGGATGCTTTTCCCTA
>NW_009911833.1:2148-2790 GCF_000696875.1 Nestor notabilis
ACCCGTTACCAACAGCCCCTTCCCTTGGGAAAGCCACACTGTGCCTTTGGGTTAGAGACCACCTTCAACAACCACTCACCGCAGGCCATGGGCTGGGAACCAGCCTCTGCCAGGGCTTATCCCAGCTTTTCCCTCCCATCCCATCACTCCTGAGAGCTCTTTTCTACATCCACACCTCACTCTGTTCCCAACGTGAGCTCCTGAAGCTGCTCGTCCAGGGAAAGCAATGCTGGAAGTGCTGGGACCAGCCCTGCAGTGAGGACCTAAGGCCAGAGCTCTCCCAGTGGAAAACCCAAAGGCTTTCTGGTGCTTCCAAGGCTCTGCTCTCTGGTCAGGCTGGAACAAGACTCTCCTTTTCCCCTGTGAGGCCTCACACCTGCATCCAGCTACCCCTTTATCCTCTACATCAGCCTTTTTGGGGTACGGCCGATCCCTGGTGCCAACCTTCAAAGGCCCCAGGTCAGGGCTAACTCTGCAATGAGACCAAATCCATGCATTTCCAGCCTCCCTCTGTGCTTTGGAGCCTTCACAACTGCCTCACTCGCCACACAAGCAGGTTCTGAGCATCCCATCCTGATGCTTCAGCTGGTTCTGAGCAGGAGAAAGGCCCCGGAGCCAAGGCCAGTGGCTCCGAGGCTGGGC
>NW_009911833.1:2821-5155 GCF_000696875.1 Nestor notabilis
CTGGGTTCGCTGCTGCCACTTCTCCTCCAGTTTCCCTCTGCCAAATATGAAGCAATTGTAAAGCAATAACCTGTTGGTAGCCATGAAATAGGATGTTTGGGCCAAGTCCTTGCTGGCTGCAAGAGAAAAGGAAAGAGCAGGGGTCAGTGTGTGTAAACTCTGAGATCCCACTTTGGGCATCGCAGCCCAGAAGAGGCCGCTCAGCACCACTCCCCCGCCCCAGTGCGAGTGCCCCACACAAGAGGGGCTCCAGAGCTCCATGCTTATGGGGATGGCGCAGCAGACCCCCAGCCCCCGCGGCACAGGGAGCTCCCACAGCCGGGTGAGGTTACACCCCACTCACCTCGCACCAACTGCGTGCACTTCACCACGTGCGTGTGCGGGTGGTCGATGGTGATCTCGAAGCCTGGGAGGAGAAGACAATGCAGCCATCAGGAGCCCATGGACCCACGAACCTCCCTGAGGGGGGGAACAAGGCTCCCTCCCCTCCCCTCCTGCAGCCCCTGCTCTGCTCCTGCCCACAGCACTTGGGTTCTCCAGTCGCAAACCCTGAAGCTGCTGCTTCCAGACCTCCAGAAGCAGCTTGAGGGACCTCGCTGCAAACAAACCCACTCAGCAATAGCAGGACAAAGCCTCTCAGAGCAGCTGGAAGGAAGGAGGAGCCAATGGCAGCTGCTCAAAGGCATCTGTCACCCAGAAAGCCAAGAGGAAACAGACGCCTTCCCTTTGAAGGGGGCTCCAGCACTGCAGAGCTGCAGCCTCGCTGCAGTTTCCTATTCACTTTGGGCATCAGGCTCTAAAGGGGGGGTGGGAAGATCAACTCAGTCCATGTGTGCAGCAGATTTGCTTCTTCCCATGGGGAATGCTTCTTCCCATGGGGAATATTCTAGAAGCAGCAGGATGTTAAAAGGGCAAGAGGAGAAGCTGCAGTTTGGCCCTGCTTGGCCAGCCCCTGTGCTCCTGGTGGCATCTGCTCATAAGCCAGGTCGAAGGACCAGAGGCCCATAGAGGGCTGTGAAGCACCACCTGGAGCAGAACACATTGCTACAGGTCCCTCGTAGGAATGGGAGAACGGATCCAATGTAGGATCCAGCTTCTGCTTCCATAACCCCCCGCCCCCAAACCTGCCGCTGGTGGGGTTGTTGCTTCATATTCAACACAAGAACATTCAAGGCAGGCTCTGGTAGACCTGGTGCAGCACAAGCTGCTTCCTGCCGCCAGGAATTCTGGAGTATTATGGAATTGAACAGCACAACGGGGACCGAGCAGCACAAAACCTGCTGTGGGAGGGGGGGAAAAAAAAGACCACAACTCCTGGGTTACACCTGAGACAAGGAGAACAGGAGGAGGGAGGGGGAAAGGAGAGTTTGCTGCCTGGGTTCCTGATGTGGAGAAGACCGTGGTTAAGACTCCTGGCTCCGCAGAGCATTCCCGGCTCTGGGAATGCTGGGCTGCTTTGGAACACTCACCCAGGGTCTGTAGGATGATGCTCTCTAGAATGACCAGGTCTTGGGCTTGCTGCAGATAAGCCTGGTGTGGAGAGGAAAGCAAGTGACTCACAGGGTAACCCTACACATCACTGACACCAAAGCAGCAAAGGGGAATCTTTGGCATGGGGGGAAGTGGCCCAGATTCCCAGCTGGAAAAGAGGCAGCAATGGCCCCGCTCCCCACTAGTGCTCCTGCTTGTCACAGGGAGCCTCTTGGTGCTGGTCCCTCAAGCTGCACGGACAGCTCAGGGATTTGCTGCTCGATTTCCCTTCAGCTTCCCTGGATAAAGTTGCTCCAGAGCTGAGGAACCAATGTGTGGGGACAGCCACATCCACACCCTTCTCTGAGCACGCTGCCACACAGCGGGGGAGAACAGGAGAAAGAAGCCCTTTAGGCACTGAGCATCCCCATCCCACCATTCCCACCTCCCCACTCACCTCGCTCTTGGGTTCCAGAGGCGCTTCCAAGGGATGCAAACAGGCTCGTGCCACCTTGATGACATGCTCCAGCTTCCGAGGCTGCTCCTCCACCTTGGCTGCCAGGAAGAGCGCGGCTGGAACCACGGCCTGCAGCGGGGGAGATCCACCCGTTTTCCGAGAGTTAGGAAGTTCAAGTGTCGAGCAACAGAACGAGGCTCATTCCGCACTTACAGAGCGGGTAACGAGCAAACGCAAGCCCCAGGAGGAGGGCCAAGGGGCTCCCCCCCGGGCGGTCCCCGCGCCCCCCGCGCCGCAGCACTCACGTTCCGGTGGAACTGGGTGAAGGACTGCACCATGTAGAAGCGGTGCATGTACACGATGGCCGTGTTGATGGTGAGCTGGGACCTGATGGCGCCGTTAAGGAA
>NW_009911834.1:0-11903 GCF_000696875.1 Nestor notabilis
TATATATTTATTAGATTTATTAATTTGTCCATTTGGACAAAGAAAAACAAGTGAGATTTAGCTCATTAATAAATAAGGAGTAGGATAAAACAGATAACGCAAACATGTTCTCCTAAGGCTCAACTTTCAAAAAGGAGAAAGTGTTGGTGTTACACAAAATGAGCAAAGCAGCTTTGGACAATCAGGAGGTAATAAGGACCTTGAATATGAATTCTAGGGTATTCAGGGACTTAGCCAACAAACTTACTGAAAGACCTAAAATTGTTCAAGCAATAGAGAATTAGAAAGTACCCAAGATAAGCAAACCTAACAGCGATTAAAAAAAGGAAGAGAGAGAAAACTAATCTTTAGGAACCATGTATTTAACTCCATTGCTTAGGGAAATCTATATAATGTAAGAAATGTTGGAAGATCATATGATAAAGCCTAGAATCTTATAGTACGGTTTGAACAAAGAGCAACACTGGTATTACATACCCTCTCCAGCCTCCTCCCACAGGCTGCAGATCTGGAAACAAATTACAAAAGATAGTTACAGTTTATCTCTTGAGAAGACAACATAATGTCCCTCCTCTTGAGGATCTGAACACTGCCCTCTGTTGATTCATTTATATTCATTCATATTATAGAATAGAGAAGGCAGAATCTGGAGATAGGTCTTCTTCCCAGATCTTTCCACCTAACAGCTTGCTGTCAGAATAGAGTATCATCAAATATTCCACCTTTCCATGCACTGGGTAGAATAATAATTTAAATATCTTATAAGGTGTCATATGCATGTTCCTCTCTGGAACTAACACAGCTGTGGCAATTTACCCATAAATGAACACTGAAAAGATTACAGTCATGAGACTTGTTTAGCAGGAGGCTCATACCAATGAAAAAAGAGATTATTTTATACATGTTTATAAAACGAGCAGACTAAAAAAATGTGCCGCAAGTCCCAAACATACAAGCGTTGCTTTTATGTAGCATCATGTCAAATTAATGGCAATGCTCTTGGCTTTAAGCAAATGGGAAATGAAATGTAGTGAAGGACAACAGAAAGCATAATGAAGAGCAAAACTGTAGCAGCATACAATGTACAGAGGTGTGCAATTGTGTGTTAAAAAGATCACTGTTACACCTGCTCTTATTCAAACATGCTACTGAATGATTTAAGGCTAGGGCAAGCCACTGTGGTAATTAAATTTGAAGATGATACTAAATTCATAGATTCTCAGAGTGTTAAGAGAGCTCAAAGATTCATAACTATAAAACAGATAAAATATGGACAGAAAATATCAGGACGGAGATGCAGCTGGCTTTCTCACGTGAACTATTTATCTAGGAAATAAATAATATGAAATAAAGACATTCTATGAGATAATAATCTAGAAACAAACACTGATTAAAGGACAAGTGACAATGGACAGTAAATTAGATATGTATTTACAAAGCAAATTTGCAACAAGAAAAGGTTACTACGATTTGGGAACTGTTTGATGGGAAAGATCATATCATGACAAAGGCTTAAAAAGTCCCTCTTTAGAGTATGAATAGAAAATTGCACCTAAAATACTGTAGACAGACCTTGGCACTCCATTCTTACGAGTGCATAGGTAAGTTGAAAGGAATTCAGAAACAGCAGTAAAAATGCTGCTGCTGCTGTAACAATTCTCATGTTATTAGAGGTAAAATGCCTGGATGTAGAAGCAGCAGCTTTTAAATAATGAAAGAATATAACCACTGGACGAGAATAGACACTATCAGGATGAAAGGTTTTATAGATGGGTCAGCAAGATGAACTTAGGAAATTGACTTCTGAACAGGAGACCTATTTGGTTATGTCAAGAAAAGTGACAGAAGTCCATCTAAACAGACAACTTGAACTATACGTGGAAAAAAAAACACAACAAAACACACATAAACAAAAAAATGTGCTTTAAAGCACTTTTTGATTTGTCAAAAGGGAAACCAAGATGGAGGTATATTCTGTGACAGTGTTCATTCTTCTTTATCAGAAAAGCAGTACTAAGGGCAACGTAAAACACAGTATGCAATACAGTAATAAAGTAGAAAAGTAATCCAAGAGAACTTTTCCTTATTTCCATAACATTGTTTTCATTAGGATACTACTGAAATACAAAACCTCCCTCTTGCCTTTACCAAAGCTCATTAAGATCAAAGTCCTGTTCTCTTATCTTTAAAAAAATACATGTATTAAAATCGAAGGCAAACATTTTGATGTTTTTTATAGTGAAGGCAGCTCTTAGAGCAAAGACTAGTAGCAGCAAGAGCCACTGTGTACTTTTGTGAACATATTAAGAAGGGAAAAAAAATAGAATAAAGAGAGTAGACAGTAAATTTATTAAGATTTACTGGAATAAGAAGAGAGAGAATGAATGGGTGAAAGTGAAAATAAATCTCCAAGGTTTCAAGTCATCTGTGAAAAAGTCACAAAGCAAATGTTCACAAAATGAAAAAAAAAGTATAAGGAAGATAGTCATAGAAATATGAACAAAGGTGGAAGGAGGGTGAGAAACAGGCCAAGTAGAATGTAATAAAAAGGGAAGACTGCATTAAGGAGAGATAGCAAAAGATAATGTCAAAAGGGAGTCAGAGAACAGAGAGAACTGTCCAGAGTGCAGCTGAACTGTTGTTGCATCACCTGAGACTGTGCACTGTATGAAGGAAAACAGTTTTGAAAATACAGCATACAAAAATGCCAATTTGAAACTTAAGCAAAGTTATCGAGAATCCATTGACAAATATCTTCTTGGTCAATCATTTTTGCTCTGAGAAAAGCTAAGGTTTATCTAACAAATATAAAGTATGTCAGGTAGATGCTTTGCCAGAAGAAAAGTGTTTTGAGAGAAAATGGAAGGCAACTATGATAAATATTCCCAGAAGCTAGGATAAGAAGAAGCTTTTATTGGATATATATTTTTTTTTCTCCTGAAATACGTTTTGTTCAATATTTAATGCAATTATATCTTATAATTTGAAACCCCTGTAGAAACAATGCTTTTGTGCCTTCTCATAAACCTAACACATCTTGATTTTGCTGATTTCAGGCCAAACTGGACATGTGCCACTGAAAAACTAGTGCTAATAAATTCCTGGGTTAAACGCACCACCTCTGAATTTTTAGCACATTTTAAGAAAAGATCAACAGGCATTAATCAGACAACAAAGCAGTAATTCCTTAATCCAATGATTTCTTTCTCAAAGGACCAGCAAATTCAAATAACAATTGGAAGACTCAGAAATCCCCCACATATTAGCAATCCCTGCTTGTCTATAACTAAAGGCAAAAATGAGTGCTTGGCTCTATTTCACTGATACTAGGCTTGTTCACAAAGTGATCTGACTGCAAGTTTCTAACTTGTGGCTTGACTTCATGGAGGCGTATATTTCTCCAATGCACTTCCAGTTCTGTAATTAATTCCCTATTTTGTATAAGCATCCACTAACTTTTATTATCATCACTATATGCTGCAGATATTTGTTGTAGAATGTTTTGCTGTAGGATCAGCAGAATTTCAAAATATGGATTAGGGCTAATTTCCTTCTCATCAAGGATGGGTAATTCAAATTTATCTTTGGACAAAAGAGATGAAAGCAATACTGGATGTTCATAGGTACTGAACAATCTTGTGCAACAGGAATGTCCCTGTCACAGGAGGCAACAGTCAATAAACAAATAATTTTCCTATTGTCTTCTCTTCTCCCACCTTTCTTGCAGCAACTATTGATCAAGAGTCCCCCATTCTGAGTAGTAATTGCAGCTGACACAACGAGGTGGATTTGCCCAATTTCATGCTATACTAGCACTGTCCTTGCTGAAGGTGTAGGTTCAAGTGGCACTTTTTCTCCTGGACCATTAGACACTTCCCAATACATGTGTGTAGGAAATGCTTTCCTACTGATTAAAATTTCATTTTCTTTTTTTCCAAATCAAGAAGAAAAATGAAATTATCCAAACTTTCATGAATTGTTCATGCAGAATATATTTCTACTATATAGATTAAGTTTTATTCTGACACACTGTGAACCATTATGTTATTTAAATAACACCCAGTTTTCAAACAAAAAATGTATTTTTTTAACTAAGAATTACCTTTATGATAAACTTATTACAAGTCCTTTGCTACAGTCCATATGACCCAGAAACTTCCCTACAATGAAGAATAAGAACATTTTTTGGCTCTGTTTCTTAGACCACTGCTCCTTTACTCTTGTCTGTACAGGGGTGAATACTTTCCCAGTGTCAGTCTGTAAAATAATTTCTGAAAGATGTGTTGAGCGTAGTGTGGTTTGTTACTGTTAAATTTAGTGTGGTTAGTATCTGCAAAAATTAAGTGGTAGGACAAGGGGTAGTGGCTTTAAACTTAAACAGGGGAAGTTTAGGTTAGATATAAGGAAGAAGTTCTTCACAGTGAGGGTGGTGAGGCACTGGAATAGGTTGCCCAAGGAAGTTGTGAATGCTCCAAACCTGGAGGCGTTTAACGCCAGGGTGGACAGAGCCTTGGGCGACATAGTTTAGTGTGTGGTGTCCCTGCTCATGGCAGGGGGGTTGGAACTAGATGATCTTAAGGTCCTTTCCAACCCTAACTATTCTGTGATTCTATGATTCTATGATAAGTGCAAATGAGAACATCTGTAATTCTGAGGCTCATAATTTAGCTTTGTTTTATGCTGTTAACCAGACTTACTAGTATTTTTAACTTAGAAAATTATTTGCCGACTAGAAAGCATTGCAACTGATGGTTACTGTTGTGTATAATAAAAAATTCCCAAACTGATGGAATTAGTTGAATAGAAATGTTCAATTTCCTTGCAGGGTAGATTTGTGTAAGAAACTTCCAGAGAATGGAATACTATTCTCCTCCACCAGTACACATCTAGTGAATGTTACAGAGTTTCTGAGTATATGTCTCCATGTCACAGATTTTTCCAAAACAGACAACTCAGTGAAAAATTCAAGTGCTTGAGTGTTTGTCTACATAATCACTGGCACTGTTTCAGAGTTCGTGTGTCTAAATACTGACCTGAGAAGGTGAATAATATGTTTTAGATGCACTTTAAGTCCTAGAATTACTTGTGGGCCAAAGGAAAAAAGAGGCAACATGAAAGAATAGAAATGGAGGCTTTATAATCTCCGTTCTTAAAAGTCAGTAAGTTATTGTCTTTTCTTTTTCATTTTTTTAAATGGCTGTTGAACTGAAAAAATAGGAGAGAAAGGAGTGATAAACTCCAGTCTCAAAATACAGAATTGTTAAGAAATGTTATTGTCAGACTGATGCATTTAAGGTTATTTACAGAAATAAATCAGCAGTACCTGTATGTATGTTCAAGACTAACTAGAGAATTTTGGAAACTACTGAAACAGGTGAGAAATTCCCACAATGCTGATACTCCTGTAGGCTTGTTAGGGCTTCAACCTGAAATACTGATTATAGATACCCTTTTTTATATGTGGACTGAAACACAGTAATTGAGTCGTTGTGTGTATAGCAGTTAGAAAACCAATGCTAATTTTGAGAATAATCCAGACCCAATTCTCCTAATACGATTATATGAAATGGGAAAATTTCAATTTTCCATGTTAATACTCAAAATCAAGTCACTACAATAGATACCTACAGATCATGCAGGCATAAATTACACGCTAATCCTACATCTTGATACTAATTGCTACTTAGCTCTGTAGTTTGATTTCTTAGCTTTATTTTAGCATTAGGATATTTATTCAGACAAATTTGCATTTACAGTTTACATATTTAAAATTCCCAGGTTACTTCTGAACAATTCCTACAATATTTTCCATACATAATAGTAAATAAATTTCTGATAAATTGCGCTAAAAGGGACCCAACAATTTTGTCAGGGAGCAGGGTGAGCTGACTGCTTCCTGAAGAATACGCAGCCAGGACAGACAGCAGGCCAGAGGCCTCGCCAGCCAGGGACCACATCACTGCCTTGTGCAACGGGTCAAGATCAGACCTGGAGAGGGTAGTCAGGGTCAGACTAAGCCCCATGATGGCTACGAAGGGCTGCAGGGACAGCAACAGTGTAAGGCCACGCTAAGGCACCAGCCTTATACCATAGCCACCAGGCAGAACCTGGCTGTGGTGGATTTAGCGACCAGCACTGCTTGCAGCATCAGTATGGCAGGGACTGACAGCCCTAAGCTGGGCTGAAATGGAATCCTGGGCTGGAGGCAGTTTGGTGGAGCAGGTCCAGAGGACTCTGTCCAGCACCAGTAAGGCCTATTAGTGCCCTCATGGCCCTGACAGGGTCTTGGGTTCTCATGAAATTATTCCATAATACTAGCAATAATACATAACACTGCATCAAAGGACACTGAAAATAACACATAATGCCACATGAAGTTAAATCTTTTGAAGTCAAACAATCCAAAATAGTCACTTGAACAGCAGAGATAGCTGGAATAAAGAATTAACTTTAGTCAGATAAAAACTGAGTGTATAATATCAGATAGTTTCAAAGGCACTCTCTCTAGTATATGGATAGACTCTCAGCTGATCCTAAGAAAGTAAATAAGGCTACACCTCCATAAGTATGGATGGTTAAGCTGATCTAATTATGACTGCCTGGCTTCACATTCTGTCCTTGGCAAGGAGCTACTGCTGTTTGCTTTCCCTAGCACCAGGCATAGTGAGCTGTTTTAGGATCCAAACAAGCAAAATTGTAGCTAAAAGTCAATGAACAGTTGTCTTGGCAAAAGGTAATGCTGCTCCCTTGAAGCTGGAGAAAGGAAAACATAACCAAACCTTCACTATAGCTAACTGCTAGACTCCAGGATGGAGATGAGTCATCTGACGGATGTTCTCCCTTTTCGTGGACTCTGGAGGCAACGCCGATGACTAGCTAAGACTAGGTATCAAACCTTTGGATAGAAACTGTCAGGTAGAATGAAACCTATTTGAAACCTTTATTTCAAATCTTTTTTCTCTTAAATACCCCCAGATTTTCAAAAGAACCATTTTTTTCAGAACACTAGATTGTATACGGAGTTTGCACTACAGGCAAAGGAACAGGCAAGAACATTTCTCTTCAGTTTAGTGTGACCTAAAGAAACATCTTCCTGAACTACAGTTGTTCCAGTATTACTTTCTTCCTGGATGAATTCTTCCATACAGATTTTTAATTAAAAAAAATTACTTATTTCAAAGTAAAAAAATCAATTTGAAATAAAAATGTAAACATTGGTTTAGAAAAAAGAATTTTTAAAAGAATTCAACATTTTGATTTCCTCCTTTCAAAATGAATATGTATAAAAAAATATTCTACAAATGATAGTTTTAATCAGCTTTGATTAAATGGAATGGCGAAGCACATCTTTTGAGTAGTCCCAAATTTTTACTCATGTTTTACACACTGTGGTTTGTTTCCTAAAAGCTCATTAGCTAAGCTCCAGAGATAAACTGAATATCTTGTGCCATGAAAGGAACACTCAGATTCTTGAATGTACAGCTGGGCAGCTGTGTGGAGTTAGGATTTTTAATTATACAAAATTTCTCTTAATAGCATACATAAACCACTGTTTTATCAGAATTTAAATGGATAGCATATAGTTTGTTATATTAAATACATTGATTCAAATTAAAAACTGAAAGATTGTAAGACCCAATCAGCAGAGAGGCCAGAACCCAAGAGGCAGAAAACAGTACAGTACACAGCCTGAATTACATTTTGGTAAGCTTGGTAGATCTGTGTAAGTTTTCATTCTAGTTAGAAATAATTCTTTTAGGGATTATATAAATAATACCTCAGAATTGGAACTGGAATGAATTTCTCATTATAAGAGAAGCACACAGTATTTTGCAAGGTAAATATAACTGTCCTGCTTTTCTTCTGAGTGAGGAAGGATTAGGTGTATTTGAGTTGATTTATTCTTTAATATGCATTGAAATCTGCTATTGCTTTTTCAAAAATGCAAAATACTTCTATTTCATGTTTGTCTGCTGTAGCTTGCCAGTCATGCAGGTAAGTGGTGATACAGTTTTGTGACTGCAGACACAATGAGATACCTGCTCAGGGACTACACAGACACTATCCAGATCCTGAACAGAAAAAGAAAGGTCCTTAATATATACTTTAGGAATTTGCATATTGTCATCTAAGATTAAATTACTTAAGCTTACTTTATTTAAGACTCACTTTATATGTTGAGCTGAAAAATATTATATTGACTGTGTGTTCATTCACCAACTTTAAGCTCTGTTGAGATGACATGTCTAACTCAGGTGAGCATTTAGGAAGTTTTAAGCATGTTGCGTTCTTATCTACTATTTTTCATCAAGTTTTTTTTCTTCAGGCTTTAATTAATTCTCTCTTATTATATCTTTCATATTTCCACACAGGTATATTTTTTTAAGCAGTCTGCAACTTTTACATCAATATCAGTAAAGAGCTTATTGCAAAACAGAATTAATCATCTTTTCTCCTCCTCCATACTCCCCTTTACACCACCTCATGTTAATCTAGATACCTGAACCGGTACAATTAACCACCCCAGCTTTATTCTTCTTACAAAACAGCAAAAGCTTTCACCCATAAGCCTGCTAAAAAGAGTGTGCTTTTCAGAACACCCACAAGAAGTCAGTACCTAAGCAATGTCTGGCTGGAGAGCTAAAAGGTATAATACCATGCCAAATACTCTGCTGATATATTCTTCATTGTTACACAAACAGGCTCCATCTTGAGTACATCTCCTTATCCAAGGATGCAGCACAGCACGAGTGTCCATATAGAACCTGGTAAGCAACAGACTTCATGACGTTAACCTTCACTTACCATATTAAGAAATTAGAGTAAGAAGCCACACAAATTCTTTTGCTCTGTGAGTTACTTTCCTTACACACAGACCTCTCTCCAGGCTTTCTCAACTATAATCTAGTAACCCTTAATCAACCCTTTCTTCTACATCTTTTCTACATCCTTCACTTAAAATCAATCTTTGACATATTATTTTAAATTGCAGAAACTAATCCTTTTCCTCACATAACTTTTTTTGAAAAATGACAGTTAAGTCTTCAGTACTGTGTTAAGTGGCATGGATTTGAAACAGAGATTTTGTCTGTTAAGGAATGCAGACATTTTGATGCTTATTCACTTAGCACATCCCTAATACATACTTTTGTCTGTTTAAAGACAAGATCACTCAGCCCACATCACTGAATCTGTTATTCTTTTTAAGATTACAATATCAGTGAGTCAAGGAACACTTGGTACTTAACAACAGGCAAGGCTGTCAATAGTGAATGTAAAGGACATTTTATAATGAGAAATCAGCAGACTACTTACTTACATATTAAGGTAGGTCCTGAGTAAATCTGAGGAATAAGTGTTTTGAAAATACCACCTTTCAATTCTGTTAGGAATACTAGAACCTGAGGCATAATTTCCATTTTTAGTGAGTGTATCAGTTTTATTCTGCCTGATTACTGTATCTTCTAAAATACCAAAGTTACTGGCTAGCCATAAAAATGTACATTATTTTTTTTTTTTGTAGGAGGACACCAAGCACTACTCTTCTTCCCAGTTTAATGCAGTGCCATTTCATTGTAATAAAGTCACAAGAAAAAATACATGTTTTTCCTGTAAAGAAGCAGACTACCTTACACCAGTGATAGTTCACACAACTGCAGATATAGTAGAACATAAGCATTGCTAATGTGTGTTTTTCTGGTGCCAACATTGAAGCTGGACTTAGTAGGCCATAACCAAATTCAGGCAGAGGGATGTGGCCAAGGCAGCTGAGTACCAAACACATATAAGTTGATTAACTGAATACACCCTAAATGGCATTTAGAAAATGTTCATTTATTCCTAGAGTTCACAACATACAACCCTTTGTGACACCTATTTCCCTCAGCTAAGCCAAGACAATGAAATATCATCTTCAGTGTGCAGCTTCACATACTCTCCCTGTACACAGAACTGTATGAGATACAGCCTCTGTGCTTCCCTATACAACCCTTTCTGGCTCTTTAGCTATGAGCACAGCTCATTCAGTCATTTTCCTAGCTCAGGAATGATTTTTCAGACTTATAGTTTCCAGATCAAGAAGCAAGATTTCAAGATCAAGCATTTTTTGTTTCTGTTCAAAACACAAACTCTAGTGGGGAAGACTCAAGTGAGAGTTAATCTGGAAATTCTGATGATGATGAACAAGGCAAAAGAGAACACAGCTCGTCCATCCGCAACTATATTGGCTCAGCAGTACTAAAAAGATAAACGTTTCTGTCACAGAACTAGACATGGTATTCAGAAGACACATAAGAAACAGACTTCTGCAGGACACAAACAGAAGTATATAAAGTTGATTTTTCTGACTACATTCATAGGAAAGGCTTTCTCCTCAAAAGCTATCATTAGCAGATGAGCGTATGCTATTCCTAAAGAAGGCCTGTGAGAGTATTTTGTATTCACTTGGTAACTCTTCTATTGATTCACCTGAGTACAAGAGAGTTCACTTTGGTAACTCTTCTATTGATTCACCTGAGTACAAGGAAAACCAAGTTCTGCTAAATATAAGGAAGTCTTCAACACAAACTGGATTTTCTTTTTCCCAAGGAGAAAAAAAAAACAACAAAAACATCCACAAAAAAAAAAAAAAAAAAAAAAAAAAAACCCAAAAAAAAAAAAAAAAAAACAAAAAAAAAAAAAAAAAACACAAAACCAACACCAAACCCCCTCCCAAAAAAAAACAAAGCAAAACCTGCCAAAATATCAGAGATAAGTAAAATCAGTTTCAAAATACATAGTAAAATTGTGAGAATTAAGTCACTATTTTGAACATAAAAGAGACTTTATTTCATAAAATAAACATTTCCTAATAGAAAGTAAATTTTCAGATTTGTTGAAAGGATCTCATTTTTTATTTCTAGGGGAAATCATAGTGATGACTACTGGTTACCTGCCTGGAAGACTGTTGTGAATTTTATTGTTTTACTTGGGAGACAGAAAAATCGACGAGAGTGTTTCAGACACCTCCAGGAAAGCAGGGAAGATAGTTTGTCTTCACTCTTTGCCTGCTACAGCATTGCAGTCAACACAAGTCTTCCCTCAGAGATGTTCACTTAATTTTATAAATTACCAATTAATATAAACTTCTAATTCTTGATTTCTTTAATATTATCCCCTTAAACAGTTACACAAACACTTAGGGAACACCTTCCGTGCTGCCCCTTACCCGAGGCTGAACTTATCCCAACATCTATCTCTCCTCTTCTTAGCTTTTATTAATTTAGCAATGCACAGTGGAGGATGTTATGGCTGCTAATAGCTTACTTTTGCCAGTCCTTGCTTATTCTTCTTCTTCCCCATTGCTACAGGTTTCTTATTGCTCCTCTGTTCCAGCATGAGTTGTCCGTGATACACAGTCTTGTGGGGCTGCCTGTTGTCTGTGCCCCTGGTGCCCTGGTCTGTTGCCCTGGGCAACTCACAGGCCACAGTCCCTCAGAGCCATACCTCCTCTGACAGGAAGCACCTCTCCAGCTGCATCTCCAATCATGTTGCTTTCCACGTCTCCTCTGCTTTGTCCTACATTTCCTCTTGAAACAAGCCTCTTCACATTCCTGTTTGAATACATGTCCCTTTATAAACTGTACTTTAAGTGTAACCACAACTTTAGTACGCATGAATTGCAAACTCAACCGTTCCTCTTAGACAACAGGGATTAAATTGTTACAATGTGCTCACACTCTCAGTACATCTCCATCCCTTGTCTCTGGAAACTAGACTGTGGCGCTTAATGTCACGTTTGAACAAGAACCACTCACAAACTTTCGCCTCTTCTCCCTGCAAAACGCGAACCACAGAAGCTTACGAGACTTTGAACACACCCTTTGCGATCAGACCTCACGTTCTGCACTCGAAGGGCGGCTTCC
>NW_009911835.1:0-32761 GCF_000696875.1 Nestor notabilis
CACTGATCCCTGAGGGACACCTCTCGTTACTAGTTTCCAACTGGGCATTGAGCCGTTTACAGCAACTCTTTGCATGCAGCTGTCCAGCCAATTCCTTATCCACCAGGTGGTCCATCTATCCATCCATCAAAGTTATGTCTCTCCAGTTTAGAGACAAGGATGTCATGCGGGACAGTGTCGAACTCTTTGGACAAGTCCAGGTAGACAACGTCAACTGCTTTGCTCCTATCCATCAGTTCTGTAGCCCCATCATAGGAGGCCATCAAGTTGGTCAGGCAGGATTTGCCCTTAGTGAAGTCATGTTGTCTGTCACCAACCACCTTATTGTTCTTCATGTGTCTTAGCATGGTTTCCAGGAGAATCTGCTCTATGATCCTGCCAGGCACAGAGGTGAGACTGACTGGTCTGTAGTTTCCTTGGTCTTCCATTTTCCCCTTCTTGAAAATGGAGGTTATATTTCCCTTTTTCCAGTCATTGGGAACTTCATCTGATCCTCCTCTACACTGTGTCTAATGTCTTCATTCCCGCACTCCCTGAATTTGTCTTCCAAGACTTGAGCATCGTGGCTAGAACGTTTGCCAGTGAAGACTGAGGCAAAGAAGTCATTGAGAACTTCAGCTTTCTCCAAATCAAGGGTGACCGATTCTCCAATTTCCTTCCAGAGAGGAACCACATTATGCCTAGTCTGTCTTTTGTCTCCCTAGCTTGTCCTTTGTCAAAAACATGGAACACTAAAACTAGAATGTTAGGGGCTAAAAGTATATGTGGAGGAGCAATCATGAGCAAAAGCTTTTCAAAATTCTCAGTTGTGTTGTGAAACCTATTTTGCAGCTTTGAGACCAGGCAGAATGCTATAAATATGTCAGCGTGCCTGCAGAGCTCAAAACACTGAGAGCGAGCACCTTTGCACTCCTGGAGCACTCCTGTTGTGTTAATGCAGTTTTTTCATAATGGATATTTAACAGAAATCCTGCAAGGGCATAGTTGTGCTGGTCCTGGAGCTTACCTGGAGGATGCAGGGTGAGCTTCTCCACATGGGCATGGGTACACTGCCTGCAGACATTTATTTTAAGAGCACCTCTCCTAGGTAGCTGGTTCAAGAATCCAGCTATAGCTCTCCTAATATGACACAAAATTGTGCCTGCAAGATATCAGAACACAAATATGTGCATACATGCATGCGCACACATAAAATGTAGCAGTTGGCAGGGTTTCTGAGGTCTCTCCAATACTGAACCTGGAACGAGAATGCTCCAAGCCTACAGCTGTATTCAGTCTGCCCCAGCCCATGTTTATACAGTCTGTATGTAAACAGCTGCTCTTCCTTACGAGATGACAGCAACCCCAAGAACCCTTCCTAGCTGCTGCTCCTGCGTGTTGTGCTACTACACTGTCAAAACAAAAACCATAACCAAATCTGATATGAAACAGAGGTGGGGCTTGATAAGAGAATCAGAACCCCCTTTTTAATCTTATCTCCTGCTGGCTCATGGTTAGTTTAATCACAAAGGGGAACTTACTGCCTATCAAAAGTGACAGTTATTGGAAGCTGGAAGCATACAATCAGTATTGTTTTCACACGTTCATTATTATAATATATGAAACAGCAATTTGGACTATCACAGCAGAAGCTCTTTCAATAATTCAAAACAATCAGCACCTGACAGTATAATTCTAGAATATCTTCTTAGAGCTGTTTTACATTCTGTGTGCCTGTATGCAAGGGGACAGCTTAATTTTTTCTGTAGTGTTGTTCACAAGCGTGTACCATCCTGGGGACTGTACCTTTGTGCTGAGAAGGAGCAATACTTCAAAGACAAGAAATGCAGTCTCATCTTATGCTGAAGAAAATTCCAAGTGTGGCTTTTTCTGCAACTTGGAGCTATTCTTAAACTGGGATGGGCATCCATGACTGGAAAGCAATGCACAGGCATCTGGAGTGTTGGTTTACATGGTGTCTGCTGGAGGGAATCATCCTCTGCACCAGAAAAGGGGCTTTTAGCTTTCATTGTACATCACTCCAGTCCTTTGATGCAGCAGCCAAAGTGAGGTTCTTTACTAAGGTTTTCATTTGGAGTGAAATCCTGGCCCTTTGAAGTCTATAACAAAACTTACATAGCTAGCTCTCACAAGACCTGCAAAATTGGTTTCTCTTGCAGAGAGAAAGCCTCCAACAGTAAACTTTGAGGAAAAACTCTGGCTTTTTGCTTATGCCACATTTGCTTCTTCTTGGGTGTATCTAAAAAAAGAACTGGACCAATACTGCACGTAACATGTGACTGGCCTCTGCCAATTTCAAGTGTAGCACGCTTGGAGGGAGATAAAAAGCAGTCTTAAAAATATCCAGAGGAAGATGAGGTAAAATAATTTTTTATTTTTTTTTAGATCACTCCAAAAATGAAAAAGAAAACCAAACAAAACACCAGCCAGAGCAAGACATTAAATTTTCATACTTTTATGCAAAAATACTGAAACTCTTGGCTCTCAAATGAAGTTTTTCACTGGGACACTTGTCTTGAAATTAGGAATTTCAATATGAAAAATCACATTAGAACAATATGAAGCTAAGTGGCAAAATATTGTCTGTCCATGCTTCTCCCAACCACGATGTTAATGGCAGCAATTTGAAAGAGCAATATTATTTTGTTGGAAATAATTTATTAGACTGGAAACTAATTCTTGGATTGTCATGGAAGCTAATAACAGGAAAGGGCTGTTTTGTTTTACTTGGTTGTTTGAAACTCCAGATGTCTTTAGCTTTAAAGCAGTAATGATAATTTGAGGGTGAATGGATAATGTCACTTATGGCTGCAGACCTGCAAAGATCTCAGTATAAAGACATATAAACGTACAAGTTGAAATGTGTGGGAAGCTAAAATCTCAGTGTACAAGCTTAGAAAGTAGGGGAAAATGCTGATATACCCATCTAAAGTACCAATAGGATATACCACCGTATATTTTAACAGCTTCATGCACATCATGGGTTTACCAAGAAAGAAAATAACAGATCTTTATGCTACCAAAACCACATGATATTGCAGGACTTAAATACCATCATGAAACAGAATCCTTGAAACCTTTGGAAAAAAAATGAAAAAAAATAAGCTTTTTGTGATCAAAAACATTTCAACATATGTTAGGCACCTGATCATGTTTGGGAGCCTGTGTCTTGCTATTACTTTTCTTTTTTGTTCTACATTTGAAGTGGAGGTGGAAGCATAAGTGAAATCAGTAGTCTCTGGTGGGCATTTTAACCAAAATGAAAGATGAAGTCTGTCTCTGCTTTTGTAATGTCACTTCTCCATGTCAGCTAGCATAATCTTTCAAACTGGTAAGAAGAAGACATGAAAAAATGCAGACAGGAGGTGGTTTGCAAAGCACTCTGGAAGATGGCAACCATGTTCTCAGAAAGTTTCATCCTGACCTTAGACCAGTCCAAATCCATGACTAAAGTCTTCTAAAACTCCCTTGCATCAGCTAAGGATGATGGTAATTAATCTGTAGACAGAAATGCTTGATCAACCAGAAAGGGCTAGTGGAGCTGGATTGTGTTCCACAACTCTGTTTGAGCATAATAGCACAGTTGTCTAAGAAAAAAGGCTTTCATTTCTTTTCAGTGAATTTTGAGCAGGTTATTTTGAAGCAGCTGCGAGACTGCCTGGGGTTTCTGTTTGTTGCAACATTGCTAAAATTTAAGTGCATTGCATTAGAATTGAAAGTGACCCTCTGCTATTGTGTAGTCAAGGATTGGAATAGGAAATCAAAGAGTTCCCCTCTCTGCTAGCAGGGAAACATGCTTTCTCATTTAGAGGAAACAGAAGGAGGGAATCAGGTTTCCATAGTGATCAATGAGGAAAGGATGTGGTTACCTGGAAACAGTACTGTTCCCATCCACTGAAGAAGCCTTTCTTGTATTTGTTTATTGATGGAGATCAAGGTCAGCTCTTCACTCACATGGAAGTCAGGAGGCTGGACTTGAAGTAACTGCTTTACGTCTGATATGAGCACAACTGAGTAGAGGGAGATATCAAAAACTTTTCATGGGACATCTATCATGTCTATTTCTAGAAATGGCTATTTCTGTTTGTAAATAAAGTCCTTATTGTCAAAAGCTAAAGAAAAGGAGCTATTAGTTTGGAATAACTGCTACAGTTGCTGCCATCTGAGGCCATGTAAGATCCGTTCACATGTAAGATTCTTCTTGCATGTAAAGGTCCTTCTTACAACCAGTCAACTATCTCTGTGGAGAAAAGTCTGTCTCTAGCATTTGCAGTTGCAGTTGTACTCTACAGACTTTTACAGAGCTCACACTGCCAGCTACTCCTGCCCATGGAACAAAAAGTCTAACTCCTCCTTCCTTGCACCAGAGGTTTGGGGGATCCTTCATTTCTTAGAGCAGAAGAGTCAAGAAGGCGAGATTTTGGAGAAGTCTCCAGTGAGGATCTAAGGGGATAACTGGAACTTCTGGTATCTGTATGTTGCAAAAGCTGCCTATGCATGATTAATTTTGCAAAGAATCTCAGTCAAAGCACTGAAATATTTCTGGAGACCTTGGCAAGTCTTCTAGCTCTCTACGAATAACTGGGTTTATAGCTAAGTCACTTGACTATACCTTAGATTCCAACTTTTCCTTAAAGCTGCTAACCCATTTTAGACAGGACATTTAGTCTCTAAAATCCTTGCAAGATCTTACTGTATTTGAGGAATTTCTTTCCTCTGTTAGAACTGGAGACAACAAACTGTGCTGCTTCTGAGAATAAACCCCCTCCCTCAAAAACAAAAAAAAAAAGAAAAGGAGAGAGAAAGAAAAGAAGCAGCAGCTAAACAAATGGGGTAAAAATAAAAGAAGCAGCTGAGAAGCAGGATAAGGCATCTTACAAGTCTGAAAGTAACCCGCTATCACCACTACCAAGCATCATACAGTGTGTAGTCAGAGACAGAAGCCAAGGACTGGAATCATCTTGTAGAAGTGTAAGATTCCAAATTTAAAGAGGGAGGTTGAAGAAAGGAGGTGCTCACTTAGTTTCCAGCTTACCTCCTGAAGAAGTTTTTCAGCTAAGACCATCAACACCCTCCCGTATGAAGACAGGCTGAGAAAGTTGGAGCTGTTCAGCTTGGAGAAGAGAAGACTGCGTGGAGACCTCATAGCAGCCTTCCAGTATCTGAAGGGGGCCTACAAGGATGCTGGGGAGGGACTCATCGTTAGGGACTCTAGTGGTAGGACAAGGGGTAATGGCTTTAAACTTAAACAGGGGAACTTTAGGTTAGATATAAGGAAGAAGTTCTTTACAGTGAGGGTGGTGAGGCACTGGAATAGGTTGCCCAAGGAAGTTGTGAATACTCCAACCCTGGCATTGCTCAAGGCCAAGCTGGACAGAGCCTTGGGTGACATATTTTTGTGTGTGGTGTCCCTGCTCATGGCAGGGGGGGTTGGAACTAGATGATCTTAAGGTCCTTTCCAACCCTAACTATTCTATGATTCTAACAACTGTAGCCACCAGTACTGACTCCATGGTACTGCACAGTCCCACCATAGCAACTTCTAATTGCCTAATACATTCACAATTAAATTCAAGTGCAACAGTGCCTGGCAGAACTGTCTGTATCTTCTCATCCTTACTACCTGTTTTGTCCACTCCAGCCAAACTGCAGAGTTGTTTGAAGCTGCTCTTCCTATAGCCTCCTTAGTCAAAAAACAGCCTTGTGCCCCAGTGGCACAGCCCCCATGTGCCACCAGTTAGCATTGGTGGGCACAAACCCTACTGTTTGCAATTCACTATGCAAAAAGCCAGACCTGGCAAAAAAGGAAGGAGGGATTAAACTCTGGGAATGGGGCTAATTTAAACAAGTGACTGGGGGTGTTGTTAGAGAAGGCAAACTGAGGAGGCACATCTGCTGGCCTGCAAGGCTCTGTGCTTGGCTGAGGCTAGTTCAAGAGCTCTTATTCTCCTTCTCTTGTTCTACTACACTGATGCAAGCAACTTCTGCAACAGCTGGTACTTGACAGGATGAGTTCGCAGAGTATTATGAAGCCAAGTCCCTTTAAGGAGATGCCTAGAGAAGGTGCAAGAGTTCTCAAAAAGCACTGAACGGGTACATAGAGGTAAAGCATCAGACAGCAATGTTATGCAACAAGGTGATAAAAGGGCCAACATGCTTTCTGGATATGTGTCTAGGTATGTAATTTCAGAAAAGGGAGGGAGATGTTAACATCAGTACTCACATCATGGAGAACCTCATGTGGGATGCTGTCCACAGCTCTGGTTAGCTCTTCTAGAGGGATGAAGAGAGGCTGAAAGAGATGGAGTTCTTGAGTGATGGGAGAAGTAAAAAGCGTATAGTCACAGATGCTAAGAATTTGTCCAGCTTTGCCCAGGAAAGCAATCACAGGGAGTCTGTAATTACAAATCTGTTGACTTTGAAGAAATATTGCCTGGGAAATGTTAAGGGGTCATCCTGTGCTCTTCAGAGACTGTCTCTTTCTCTGGGAATAAGGCCAGGAAGATTGTGCTTAGCATTAACTTTAATGTCATTTCATGTCGGTTCAGTTAAATCAAGAAAAAATGATAAGCCTGTGATTATGAGTTGTTTTCACTTGGAGACTGTTTGTCTCAGCTTTTAATTTCAGAATCAAATTTAATTCAAAATCCTGCCTTTGATAAACTGACTTCAAAATCCTTCTGAAACAATCAAAAACCCAGAAGTACCTATCTAGCTGTGTAATGAAAAAAACTAATCAGAGTTCCAGAGCAGTATAAAATTATTGCTCTAACACAATTTCTAGTAGTTTACAAGAGCTCATTTGTCCTATAATTAGTTTATTCTTTGTTCATTTAAAGAAAAACTACACACAATATGTCTCAGAGATATTCTTACAGCAATGTCTTTCCTAGAATGATTGTATGCTCTGAAATGGAAGTATTTCTTTTTATCTGCTTAAAGATATATTTCAGTACAAGTCTTCCACAATTCTAGTTCTTTTGATAGAGAGCAGAAAGATTTTGGATTGAGTTATCAACAGTGTACTTTCTTATACTTACATATCTTTTACTTATTTATAGATGTATATGTGTGTCTTTGGAAATTGCTCTCCTAAATAGTTTCTATAGTATGCTAACACACTTGAAAGCTTTGTTAACCTGGCATCACTGTAAACAAAGGCCATTATTTCCTTAAATGTTTTTGCTTTCCACATCACCCAAAAAGAGAACACTATAATATGAGAACTGTGTGCCACTTCTAGCATTTTTCTGCAGTCTTTCAGATTCACTGCAATTCAGTGATAAGGATGCCATTTATTTTTAATTTATTCATTCTACTGTTGAGTCATAGCTGGGATTTGATTTTTCTTTTACTGAGGCAAATTGACAGGGATAAGAAAAAGACAGTTTCTTAGAAAAATAAGTAACCCCAAGAACCTTGACAATTCCTACAGCACACCCCCCTCACCCCCCAACTTCTAGTGTTCGATATGTAACTCTCCAATTACTGTGTTGGCAAAGCAACTGCCAGGCTTTGGGAAAGTGTAGCAACATAACTCATTACTGTCACTCAGATCCTTTGGAGTTAGCACATGACAAATTTCATGTACATCAGTTACTGAAGGCAGCTGGTGTTATCTGCTAATCGATTCACTCGGCACAATGTCAGGCTTTGAGTTTAATCCCTAGCTGCTTGCTGTTTTCGAAAGATCAGACAGTAGAATAGCATTGAGGGGATGCAGAAAGGATGTGTGTGGACCAAAGCACATGGGGGACAAAAGGGCATTCCAGATGCCAGGGCACAGGCTTTTTCTCAGCTGGGAGCAAATGAAAAATTAAAAGATATATTTTTCTCTGACTTGATTACAAGAACACACAGAAACTTCAGGTAAAATGTCCCAGGCTCCATTTCAGTAGATGTTTTGCAAAGAAATAGTGAGCCATTTTGCAAGAGGTCTTACTGTTGAGGTAGTCTGAAATGTGGCTTGGACAGCTAATTCTTCAAAGAGTGAGAATTCTCTCTGCAATACCTTCTTCAGACACAGCCATCAGTTTTGCTGTTAGCTAACTCCTCTGTCCTCAGCAACATTCCCACTACTTGTATTGACTCTGAGAGCTGTTACGATGCATCAAATCAGCAACTGCTGCAGCAAACTGAATAATTAGAATAGCGTAAACAAGAGCTTTCTCCCTATCTCATCCATATTTATAGAGCAGTGATTATTCAGACCGAAAAGGTTTGTATTTTTAATCAGGAGCTAGGGATTGCAATACTTGCACTGCACGCTGGAGGTACATGGACTTTCTAACCTCCTACTTTGTATGCTCAACCTAGTCCTGACAAAGTTTGTTATACTTTGAACTCCAAATTGATCTTTTACTCCTTCTTTGTTCTGGTCAGCTTCTGCCTCAATCTGATTTGGTTGCCTTTTAGTAAGGCACACCTCCAAGTATCTGGGAGGAAAAGATACTGAGAAGATGTGCTGTACGGATGACAGAGCAGTTGGAGATAAGGCAGAATCTACATCAGTAGTGAGGAAGCCTAGGCAGCACTAAGGATTCACTGGAAACTACATATGTTTTGGATGTTTATCTGCCATTACCTGCTCTGCACCTGAATTTCATGCTGCTTACGAGCAGAGGTACTTGTAATACCCCTAAGCTGCGACCCTTTTTTACAGACAGAAACTGGAGGTGAAGACGAGAAGAGTCACACAAGCAGTCTGAGGAATGCAACCCGGCTTTTCTAAATCCTGAAACCAATGCTCCAATCTTTAAGACTTTTGTTCTAAACCCTAGCACCAAACTGAAATAACTGCACCACCTGAGGAACTTGGTGTCTACCTAAAGCCTAGGGAGATACTGCCTCTGTTAGAAGTTGTACCTGCCATTACACAGCTCCCAATGGTGATGCCCAGCTGGTAAAGATTACCAGCAGAATACCAATGAAAAAGGATTCATGAACTCCTAGCATGGTGCTGCTAGTATTCCTAGTAAGTTGACATAAGTCGGTAAGAGAAATGTTTAGTGCTTCACTGACCTACCATGAACTCCACATTTCTAAAGACTTTTCCTTTCACAGAGGCAGCTGTGACTTCTTCCTCTTTCCCAGTTTTGTCTCTGATCACAGTGCAAGCTCCAGAATGCCACAGTATGACGAAAAGGCAATCAAAATTTATCGAGTGGTTGCAGATCTCTTAAAACGCAGCAACTTTATGGTCCTTTCTGTCCTGAAAATGTGCCCAAATATTAATGAAGGAAAGCTTCCTTATTACAGTACAATAAGCTAGAAGATTGTGTCTGAAAGAAGTCATAAGTGTTGATGATAAATTGTCCTCATGAGCACAGTTTTCTGCTTTTGATTTTTACATAACTTCACAGATCCCAGATGAGCAGACTATCATGAGCAATAAAAGAAAATATGCTCCAGTATGCTGTGCAAGGGTCATACAAAAGAAGAGAAAAAACCCCAGGGCAACCTGAAAAAACATCCAAATGTAATCAGAACAGATTAGTGGTTTTTACACTGTGTCAGAAACTTCTCCTGTTATGAGAAGATATTCAGGTATAATTAGTCTCTATGTCACAAAGAATCAGAACTAATAACTTTGATGCAAATGTTTGCAAGCTGGGGATATAGTGTTCTCAGAGTCTCTGAAGGAAGGGCTTTACCTTTTGTCTATTATGTATAAGGACAACCCTAAAGAGGTGAAAAGCACTTTGAAGGGTCAAAGTTCTCTAGTGATGCTAATTACTCTGGTGATAACAATTACTTCCTTGCAACTGATTGACATTTCTTTTTATTTGTTGTTATAAGAGTTTATTTTTCATGTAATCTGTTTAGCCCCCTCTGCTTTCTATAAAAAGACTGCAGATGTTAAATACTAACACAGGATATGCATGAAAGGCTTGTGCTTGTGTCAGATTATGACAGTGATTGTCTCTCACCTGACACCTATGAATCTCAATCAGGTCTAGATAGAAAACTGCTGTGATTAAATATTTTGAAAGATTTTGGTTTGACATAACTTTTACAGGTGTGAATATCTACTATAAAAAATAGCCACAGAGAAGCAAACTTCACATTTTGGGATTCTGTATATCACATGAATTGGAACTTTTTGCGTTCAGTTCTGCTCCATGCAATCATGGTAGCAGCTGTTACTTGGGAGTGCTCAAAATCTGACCAAATCAAGCCATACCAGTTGATTAGCATATCAGTATACTGACAGGTCAACTAACAGATGCAACATATTCCATATTCTGATGCTTATATGATGATCTTTTTCCACGTTTTTCTGACCATTCACACGAATATTGTTGTATCACCATAATTCCTTCAAAGTTACATTAAATAGAGATGAAAGAGAATGCAAGTGAATGAAAGACGGAAAGTGAGAGAAAAAGAAGACACAATCAATTAAGTTAATTAATGGCAGGCAAACAACAGGAAAGGAGAAGTTTCTTGGTAAGTTGCAAGTGATATGAAATTCAGAAAGCAGCCTGGGGAGAAATAACGAGGTTACCAGTTTTTTTAAAATGCAATTAAATACTGCATGTTGTAATCTAAAGAAAGCAAAAAGCAGTAGTATTTGAAAAGGGAAGTCAGATTATGACTTTGACTTTGTACAACAGGGCTCTTTGGGAAAGGGCATGGAGCTGGGCAACAGAAGACACCAGCACAACCTCCCAGGGTGCTTGTTTGCTTGCTGAGAGACATCAGGTAAGTCATTTACCTTTTCTTCAAGTGGGTTTCCTAAGAAAATGGTGCTTACGCAGCCATATTCACGTTGTCTGACAACTCAGGAATTTCCTTGGCCAATTTCCAACACATCTGACAGTGAACAGACTCCAAAGATATTACATTCACTAAAGTCTCATGAAGGCAGTAGTGGCTTCAAGAAAAGTCTTTACTGCTTCCTCTGACAGAACACCCAATTATGTTTTAGACATCAGAGAAAATACTAGATATTATGGAAAGATGTTAAGGAGTAGCCTTTGTTAGTCATGCCATCCTCTAAAGTCTCTTTTCTTCATCTATTCTTAATTTGCCTCTGTCTATCCCTCTTATTTATATTTTAAGTCTCTTGAGGCATACCTGTCTGCTGCTCTATATTTAGACCATAGCACTGGCAGGAGCCTCAGTCAGCTTAGATCTTGCCTATGATGCATCTCATAACACAAAACTGTGTTCACTTCATACAAGAAGCTATAGGATATTTTAATTAACAGATGACATTGTTTCTTGTGCTGTGGGTTCCCTAAAAATAAATGGAGCTGTGTACATTTCTGACATATATAAATATATATACATATAAATGATCTCAAAGAAGAAAGCTATCCATGTTTCATAGCTTCTTAGGACACACTGCTGCAGTTCTATAACATGTGTCTGTTGCCTGCTTTTCCAAAAAGGAAAACTACAGTTTGCAAAATCAAGGTGAAGAAGTAAGTCAAGGTTAAAAAAAAAAAAGTAAAGTGCAGTTCTACAGGAAGATGTTACAAACAGATGTACACACTGTTCCAATAGGTCATGCCTCTCAGAAATAGCTCTTCTGGGAATACAATGCAAGTCAGAAGACTGTCAGATTTTCAGAAAAGTCTACAGCAGAGCAGGAAGAAATGAGACTAAAGTCTTATGGTTGAACTTTATTCTAAGGCGAAGTGGAATATAATAGAATTTCTTGCACAATTTTGGCTTAGAACAGAAAAATTCATCATGTAACCTAAGTGTAGCAATAATACAGTTAAGCCAGTTTTAAATATAGAGCATTCTTACCTATAAGCAACTAATTTAACATTATTTTATTACCTATGCTTTCTGTTTACCTTTATTATACGGACATTGTATCAGAATTTGTTATCCAAAGGGTATGTTATCCAGGTGACACAATGTTCGAGGCACAAAGAATAAAGAATAAACAGCACCTTGCAGAATTTTTTTTTTTTGTAAATGAATAATGTAATAGCTGTCTAAGTAACAGAGAGTAAAGAGATTTCTGGCACAATTCAGTAAAATCTTAAAATAAGAATTAGAAAAGGATTCCAAGTATTCACGAGTAAGGCTATCTCACAAATGCATCTCATAGATGTGGCAATTGTTTCCAAATAATTTAGCACACAGCACACCTTGAAAGCCTGATAATCTGCTTGTTGCATGACTTCATCCACAGTGCTCACTGTTGTACTAATGTAAAACTCCATGAAAATCAAAATGATAACTATTTGCTTATTAAAGTTTAACAGCCTCCCCTGGACGTAGTTGAAGGGCTGGTATGTGTACTCTGCAGTTCCTTCACAGCTATAAGAATTGGGTTACTACTCAAACAGTGCTATGAGGACAATTTTGAAAACCAAGACAGATGAATTAAAAGGTAAGGAAATGCTGGATTCAGAAGAGAAGTTCACCATCATAATAATTTTATGATTTTCCTGTTCATTAAGTACAGATCTGAACACTGCCTAACAATTCACACAGCAGTTAAGTCAGAAAAATTTAGCAGAGCAAGAATTAGTTCACTGAAAAGGTATATTTACTTCAGTTTAAATGGAATTTAACTTAGATTGAACTGAAGTCTTCTTACAGAAGTCTTCTCATAGAGCTAGTGTGAGCAAGATGTGAATGCAGCCTGGTTTTGTTTGGTTTTAGGACAAAGTTCTTGAGATGTATTTAGTACATAATACATTATTTCTAAGTACAGCTGAAGGAAAGTTTTCAGTTAAGAAGACTATTGGGAAAACAACTCAGAATCCTAAAAGTCTTTCAACACATGCACTACCTAAGACATCAGAATTTTAGCTGTGCAAAAACTGGTTACCTCATGGAAAGATAAGTCTAGAAAATATTTTTTTAATTTTGATGGAAGAAACATTTTAGTCTTCATCCATAACTTTGCAGGTGACTTTCCAGGTCTCATAAAGCTAACTTTTTACCAAAAGAGAAGAATCTGTAATTTGAGAATATATTGGGTTGTTCCTCTTCAGTAAAGAGATTGAGCACTTACCTGAACTGCAAAGTCCATCTGCAGCTTAACTATGCAACTATAAAATATCCCTCTAAAATACAGGGATAAATCAAACATACCAAGGCACAGAAGAGAAAGGGTTTTAATAGTTTGTCATGAAGCATTTTGGTACATCTAAACAATATTCCAATAAAGGATTATTGCATTTGAGGCACATATTTCCTACCACGTGATTTTTCTCTAGTAAACATTTCCACTGGTAAGAGAATCACTTCCATTTTGTATTTTCAAGGAAAGTAAGCACTCATCATGTGGCCTTCCTCTACACTTACTTGATACAGAATTCTTGGGTTATCAATCATCTGTTATAATACAATTGTCGACAACCGCCCTCTTCACTTTCTTTTTCCCTTGGGATGTTAAAAGGAAACAAAACAGCTTTGTGACCAAAGTATTTGCAGGATGAGATTGACAGCTAATGTATGACATCATTAAGCATAGAGTTATTACAGGATTATTTGATTTAAAAGCTTCTCAGTGTACATTTAAGCTTGCAATAAAATAATTTATATAGATCAATTGAATTAAAAACTACCTATATTGGTGTCATAAGGCATTGGGTCATCTCAGCAAATGCACTAGACAGTCGAATATAAATGTTTTGTCTTTGAACAGGACCAATAAATAATGTCATGGGCTTTTAAATTATGTTTGCCATAAATTGAAAGATTCAGCAACAGAACGATATCAATGCTGTTTTGCTGCTGGCTTTATACATTTATTCCAAATCATGAAACTAATTGTTTCTAGCTAAGCTTCATCAGGCTGAAAGCAAAACTGCCTCTTGCATTTTTTCCCTATCCATCAAACTACCTGTGCACAATAAATTATAACTGTTATGCTTCATGTTCTCAGAGCTTATCTGATTTTAGTGGATGTCACAGTAAATAATGAATGCACATACAATCCATTTGTTTTAAACGGGTTTAGCAGAATTAAATAAAATGTTTTATGAAGGAGCTTTTAACAGGCAGCTATTTGATTTTCACCAATTCTAATAACAGGAAAAATGTTGAAATGAAAAAATCTGACAAAACTACAGAATGCTAAATGCAAGACAAGGGGCAAGTTATACTAAACTCTTTTAGTCTCCTGTGAGGCAGTACTCATCTGTTGGCCCCACCACTCACAGAAGTGTTCCTCTTTCTTTGGGCTTTCCAGGTGACAATCTCTCCCACCAGTTTGCCATTAAAATCTGACTGAAGACACTATTTCCCACTCCCTTTTTTCTCCTACCATTCCAGGTGCTTGAGCACTAGCAGTTGTTTCCTTATGCCTGTTATGTGATAAACCTGGCTGTACAAGACTAAGCACTTCTTGGCTTCTCACATAAAACATTTATTGCTCCTGTCCTGGCAACTGATGGTTGTTTCACCTCTTGCTTGTGTTTCCTCAGAACTTATGACATTGTCAGTTACTTAATGTATGAGGTGGTAATAAACCTTTCCCCACCTTTCAACAAGCCTCCCCAACCCATGGGCCATGTGGTCACTGGCTTTCCTAATACACCATTTTAATTGTTCCAGCTGCAGCCATCAAGCCTTTTGCTGTTAACCTTTAAAATACCAAAATTCATACCTTCCTCTTAATGCTATCACAAACATGAATTACTACTAACTTAAAGCTAACTTGGCGTGTTCTGGGTCATCAGGCAATATTATTTTGCAATGCTTTTAGCACTTTAATGAAGCGCACTGAATTTTACTATGCCTCATTGCTCTCAAGGATGTGGTATAGTTATAGATGCTTTCCCCTAAGGTATAACAGAGGAAAAGTTTTTGTAGTTCAGAGGCTTCCTAGACTGTAGTCTGCAGCAAAGCTTTCAGTGTCTTCTACTGGATCAGGCTTTAGTTGGAAGGAAATTCACAGATAAAAGTTAATGTGGGAAGGCTTTTTCTATCTTTTTAGTAATAGTTGTTATATAAACCCAACTCCCCATCTCATTAACTGCCTTAAGTTACAATAAAATTACAAATATTTGATGGTGGAACGTTATTATCTTTTCCCTTCCTGAAATAAGTACATCGTGCAATACATCACTGTCCACTGCAAGCACTAACTGATACTGTGGAGAAAATTAATTGCTTAATTCTACTCTCTAAGCTTTAAGCTAATTAGCTGAATAGCACTAAGCATTAGTTACCAACTCCACAGTATTTCTTTGAAATGTTGCTCACTTTATTCACTAGTGGGAGGTGTACTGTATGTTTCTACGAAGTTATAGCTATTCTCAAGAATAAACACTCAACATAAAATGGTGTTTAAGAATTTAAGCATTACTGGAGGTATTGTCTCCAGATTTCATACCCTCCAAACAAATTGTTGATGCAAATGATCTTGATACCAAGCTTAAAAGCATCTATCTTCTGGCAAATGTTTCAGTATATAAATGAAGCATAGATACATAATGCAGAAGGTAAATTATTCTGTGTTCTTAAAAGAAAATGTGAAATCCCTTTTGCTTACGCATAGTATTTCATCAGATATAGAAAGTTCAAGAAATGGTCTCATGTGACTCATAAGCTCACCTTTCATTGGAGAATACTGTTAACAGTGCCTATATAACACAGCTAATTCTCTGGAATGTAACCACTGTGTGTTGATTTCTGTTCTTCAGTAATCCTCCACTTCACTACTGTCTTTCCAACATTGCCATGAGACTTTGAAAGGAAGAAGATTGCACAAACTTAATGCTGTGAACTTTATGCTGATGGGATGAGTATTATAGAAAGCCCTCTTTGCTGCCATTTTTACTTTTGTGATAAGTAGAGTATTAATTCTAATAGATAAGAGAATCAAAGCGATTGGAGTAATTGCTAGATAGCTAAAACTCTACTGCATAGAGTTTTATGCACTATATGACTCATTGTCACCATGGTCCGCACTTTTGCTGCTGGGTATATGTTAGTTGATGAAAAATCACTACTGGTATAGCTATTTCCTTCTTTAATAGGTAGTTATATCAGTGAAAGTATCAGTAGCAATGCATTGTGACCTACTTATCTGAAATTTGCATTTGGAAGGCATCTGTTTGTGTAAGATTAAGAAAAGTTAGATTTTTTAATTTTATTTTTAGTTTCTTATGAAGGACACTTGGCCATGGTTGCTCTTCCTCCATTAAAAAACTTAAATTGGACAGTAGAGGCAGGAGATACCATTTCAGAAATGCAAAGCGATCACTGAAAGGACAGAAACATAAAGCACAAAAAACAGAAAACCAAAAAAAAAAAAAAAAACCCACACCACACCCCACCCCAAAAAAAAAAAGAAAGAAAAACAACAATGTCACAGCCAGGCATTTTTATTACAAAGGACGATGGTTCAGTCAGGTAACCCCAGAGGCTATTGTTATTTTCCCTAAGTAGTTGATTTAATTACCAACATTTTATAATATTTTTGAGAAATAATTCATTCAAATGACAGGTCTTCCATTTGATCCTTAAGCCAAAAAGATTAAACAGGATGTGCTTAACATACATTTTAAAGCTCTTCCTTACCCACAGTCCCTTTAGACTTACAGTCCCTGCTAGTGGCAGAGATATGTAGGATTATAAAATTGTGTAGGTCTTCAACTAATTCCGCGGAAATTTACATGGTGCCAAAGTAAAGACAATCACTACCTCCCACCAGTAAACAGGTGAAACGATGCCCAGCAAGTCTCCAAGCAATAGCTACTTTGGAAGATTACCCCAGTGTTACTGCTGAACATCTGGTTACATGGTAGTCAATAGCACTTTGGCCACTCTAGGTCAACTAGCCCAGCCGTGTCCCCTGCCAGACTCCTGCCCACCCCTAACCCCTCGATATTTGGGCAGAGTGAGAAACAGAGATGGTCTTGATGCTGTTTGAGCACTGTTCATCAACAGCTAAAACACTGGTGTGTTATCGTCACTGTTTCCATCACCAGTCTAAAATACAGCACCCTGCAGGCTGCTAGGAAGAAAACTAACCCCATTCCAGCCAGGCTCAGTGCACTCATGCATTTAAACGTCCACAAAGCTAGATCTATCTGAGAACAGGACTAAAGAAATAAAGACTAAAAGCAAGGTTAGTGTGTTGTATCTTACAGCACACTCCTTGTGAATCAGAAATAAGGGAGACTGATTTCATGTGAACACTTATCTCTTGCACTTAGTAAAGTTAGTGAAGTCAAATATCTTATTCATGTTTCTGCCTTATGCACCAATAATCATGAAGTCAGGTTCCAGATTTTCTCCTGCTATACTTCTGCTTGCCTTGTTTCTCAGCTGTACTCCTTACTGAGCTTTTAAAATTAAATCATTTTGTAAAATTAAAAATACAGCTTTGTGCTTTTTTTTCTAGAATAGCAAAATTACTATTTTTAGCACAAAATTCTCGTGTGTTCTTGGCTGAAATTAGACTACTGGTGCTATCAGAGTGTTTTTCAACTTCTAGCTATAGTTGGTTTAAGTTCTCAGCTCCTACAGGTGCTTTGCATTCCTTAGTATTTCATGACATTTAGAGGAAAGTTGAATTGCTTTTCTTTAATGAATTAATTTCATTAATTAACTCATTGTCAGACTGCAGTGACTTAAAGTAAATCAGTCTCCAGGGGCTTGGGCATTAAGATGAGTCAATGTAATTTACTAATTTTACAAAACAGTTTTTCGTGTATGATCAATTTCCTACAGTGAAAAGATAGGAAAAAGAGGCAACTCTGAGCCATTTAGGAATTAAGATTTAAAGATAAGTTAGGTTAAATGCCTTATTATCACTTAACTAAAGCTGTATTAGACACGTGAACAAAAGCATCATGTCAAGGTTGCCTAGAAAAGCTTAATCCTAGTATTTCTTAGAATAAGTGCTTGATTTTGTAGCTTCAGTGTTCTTACTGAATAGGTTTGGGTTTTTTCTGCATGGCAAAACCTGCATTTTTGTCAATATTAACATAGCCCCTAAAGTTACGCAGTTATGTTTGGGCTTCAGGCAGCAAAGCAGGTTCTGCTATATAATAGATTCTTAACAATGAGATGCTGGGACAATTTCCTCACAGAGGAAGGAAATGTCAAATAGCAATATGTTTGCATATAATTATGTTACTCTCTTTCAGAACATCCTTATGCATGCATGCAGTGTTAGTCACAGTTAATCAAATCTGCGTACCTAATTCCCCCTGCACTTCGAGGTCTACTTTACTGTGTTAGTTCTAGAGGCAAGAGAAGAACAGAGGCTGGAATGTGCATTTTGCCTGTGTGCATACACAGCACTATCAGCAGGTACTCTGGTTTACAGCTAGATCAGCATTATTCTTCCAAGTGAAATTTCCTTACAATTGGCTGGTGAAAAGGAAACAAGGCTTAGACAGAGCCAAATGAAAACAATCACATGTCTTTGTTCTTCAGCACATGATGCTTGTGAATTTACAGGTGGTAGAAAGGCTTGAGGACTTTTTTTAGTTGTGTCTGGTCTGGCTGTATGGTCCTTAAATATAATCAACTGGGACATTTTATTGGTTTTTAATAAGCAAATCATGATTAAATATTTAATCTCTTTTCCACCACAGGATGTCATAAGCAAAAGGCAGAGAAAGGTCTATTCCAAAACTGAGAGGCTGCTGGTGACAGCACAACACCAGTGGCAAGGTGCACTGCAGTCCCGCCTCCTCTTGTCTACCCTTGTCTCCACTTTACCCACCTTTTACCCCCACCTTGCCCCCTGCCAAGCGGGTGCAGCAGGTCTGCCCACCCACGACCCTCCTCTCTGGACTCCAGTGCTCTCTGCTGCCAGCATCCACGTAGCAGAGCATAGGTTCCAGTAAATGGCAGGGTTGTTCTGCTAGGATGCTCTATGATACAGGTAGGTATAAAGCTCTGGATTTGAGCACCCCCAATGATTTCAACTTCTTAATAACATGAATAAAAGCCCAGAGCTGAGGGAAAACCCAATTCTAAATGTATATCACATTTCTGAAATGACCTAGCATGGAAAAGCAGATCAATTTCTTTGGAAAAGTCACTTAGATCATTTCAGGGGCTGGTTTTACTGCATGGCCCCACAGTGAGCCCTCATCTCACCAGGACTGTGAAATGGATGTAACGTGAAAATAGCAGCAGGGAAGAGAGAAGGTTGGGCACTTACGCCTCCTGGTTCTCCATCGTATATTCCAATGCTGCAGGCCTGTTCCCAAATGCCTTATTTAATCCTAGTGTTTATGGGCAGGGGAGAGAAGGGGATGGGACAATGGTATACATGCATGTCAGCAAATCGGAGTATTGACCCCCAAAATAGAAAAATAGAGGCATTTTATATCCAAAGACAAATCAGTAGCCCTTGTTGTAGTTGAACAGGGAGTACTGGATACATAGACAACTTACCCAAAGGCTGTCTATGGTGGATCAGGCCACCCTGAATGAGGCTTCTTTCTAAAACTTACCGATTAAGTAACTAAAAATCATAATTTTATTTCTCAGTGGCAGTGATTACCGAAAACTTTATCCCCCAGCCAGGGTGGACAGAGCTTTGAGCAACCTGGTCGAGTGGAAGGTGTCCCTGCCCATGGCAGGGGTTTGGAACTAGATGATCTTTAAGGTCTCTTCCAACCCAAACCATTCTGTGATTCTATGAAGAATGAAGAGCCAGAGCTCCCCTTTCCTCCCCGCCAGCAGGCCAGGGGCAGCACAGCGCTGGCTTCGGGGGTGAAAGCCATCCCGTTACGGGCACTCCTTGCCCGTGCAGGAGGCGGGAGGCGAGAACACACACACACCCGCCACCCCCCCCAATTATCCCTCCCCAAACCTCACTTCCCGCTTCCAAGGTCTGCGGCTGCTCCCTGGTGGCGACAGCGCGGCACCGCCCCGCCGGCCGAGCACCACGCACACACACACACGCTTATTTTTTAAGAGGGACTAAAATGGAAGGAAGGAACAGAACCTAGTCCAGAGGGATCAAAGAACAGCGTTCCGTGTGACCTAAGAACAGATGTACATACGTGAGCGTGACTGCGGTCAGGCCAGCGCTTGGCTCTGTAACAGGGAAAGGGAAAGCTCCACCCCAAGGGTGAGCAGACGGTCACCACATCCTTCGTGATGATCTCAGTGATGATCGAAGCCGGGGCCCAGGTCGGCAACAGCCAGTGGCACTAGAGAAGTAAGGGTTTAGGAGTCATAGCCAGGAATGCTCGGCGGTTAGTAGTCATCCGTTGTACTACTTAGAGAGCAACCTCCAAATTTCACAATTTTTCCCACAGAAGTGTAGAAAATTGCCTCAGAAACCTTAGCTCACTTCTCAATCAAAAGAAAAGTTTATGAAAAAGTGAGGTTTTTCATATATTACTTGTATGAAAATTACTTCCATTTTTAAGGACTTTCTGATGTCTTTCTGATGTTTTGCTGATTCTGCTTCCAAGTCTGGAGTCCTCAGTACAGGAAAGGAATGGCCCTGTTGGAGAGGGTCCAGAGAAGGACAACAGAAATGCTCAGAGGGCTGGAGCCCCTCTTGTATGAGGAAAGGCTAAGAGATTTGGGGTTGTTCAGCCTGGAGAAGAGAAGGCTCCGGGGAAAACTTTTGCAGAGGGCTCTGCAAAAGGGAGTCCTCATCTTTAGCTGGTCTCCTTTAAAGCTGACATACATACAAATAACAAAACTAATACTGGCAGTGGTAAGGGCTGGGTCCTTAGCTGAAGACCTGAACGAGTCTGTGAAAAGTGCCACAGGACAAAAGAAATAAAAATAATGTGAATGAAAACAAAAAGCTTGTTCAGAGAGATTACATGTCTCGCCCAAGATCAGAAAGTGAATGTCAAAAGACAGGAAAGCAAACCTCGCACAGAAATGACTGAGGGACTGGGTGAAAAACAGTAAAGGAAGATCGTGATGCTTCGCTGCAGTCAGGGAATCGGTTTTATGAGAAGTCTTGTGCCCATGCAAGTCCACGGCATCAGCGTTCAAGTATTCGCTGCAGAATACGCAAACCTTACATTTTCAAGCTTGAATCAGTTTCTTCCACAGCCACTAGCTGACGCTGCAAGTAAAGCTGTCCTTTAGCAATCAGCCAAAGCGAACTGCAGGCTGGCAGGGATGAAGGTAATTAAATGGTTGTTTTTTTCTCCCAGTTATTTTTTCCTCTCCTTTGAAGAGTTTATGATCTAGAGATGAGCACTGCTCCTGAACTCTGGATTTTCTAAATTGTTACCCATCCTAAGGGAATGCTGTTCTCACCTTCTGTGGGACAGTGGTTAAATACAGCTTGTCTGGATTTTCTACTTGAGTATCTTTTCTTGGAGTCTCCACCACTTAATATTATACTTACAGAGTTTAAAAGTATTTTCCAAAATTCTTAAACAAAGCTACTTTCATCCATAAAAGCAGAGATCAATAATTTCTATCTCTGAACTACTGAGAAAAACAGACAAATCTGCCATCATTTTTAGGATGATGTCTTTTTCTCATTGATAAGAAATACCTCCTTTGTTACAAGAACGTAATGATTTGATGTATTTGCCTCACCTTTCCAGCTGTAGGACAGATCTTTTAAATTCTACCTTTCTTTCTAAAGCAGACCTGGAAAAAATTAAATTTTCCACATAAACGATGTCAGATAGGCTTAATTGTTTCTTGACTGCATGATTTGTCTTGTGTGTTCCCTTGTTCTGTTAGGTTTGCTGGGGGGTTAACAGAAGAGTTATGCCTATTGACATCAGAAAAAAAGAAAAGTCACCTTTGTGGAAAAAAAATCCCTGAATTTTTAAAGGGTTATGTGAAACTGCCAATTCTTTCTCTGGGATATCTCATCTTCCTATTACTGAGAGTTGAGAAAAACACAAGAAGCACTTGCCACCTGGAACACACATGCAATATTGAAATAATGAGCATATAATCATATTTGCATTTGGACACAAACTCCTTCATTTTCAGGTCTGCCTGTCAGCAAGAGGAGCCTCAGCCTATAAAGACTAACTTTTTCATGCCGTGAATGTTTGCACAGTTGTAAGTGAGGCAATTTACAGTGCAGAATAGCAACTATAAGTGCAATTTTTTTTCACTCTCACCCTAGCTATCGTACAACATTACACTTCTACTGCTGAATATTTTTTTCCTACAGCTATCAGTTTCAAAACTGTCAAAACAATTTTAACTATTTAGGGAACGTAAAATCTCTGCTATGGACAAAACCTTATCCTTATTTTCAATTCCTTACCGAATCCCAATAATAAATGCATATTAGCTAATTCCCATGTCTTCTAATCTTCTTTACATTAACTCTCACATTCCACAGCTCCAACAGAAATGGCAGTTTGTGCACTGAAACAGTTAATTTTTTTTTCCTGTATCATTATAATCTGTGATATGTGGCTTTAGAAATCCAACCAAAATACTGCCATAAGTGTGGCACTAACCCTATGATATTGACATAACCGTGGTGCAGGTATTATTTCTACAAATATGAAAATTCAAGGTTAATCAAACCAAATGATGTGCACGGGGGGTGGAACTAGATGATCTTAATGTCCTTTCCAACCCTAACTATTCTATGATATGATTCTATGTGTATACGAATGTTCTCAAAGTCAACTCAGTTATGGTCCCACAACACTGGATTGTTTTATCTGCAATCAAAATACAGTTAAACCAAGGGTATTACAAATGATACAGTTTAATGTTGGTGAGATTTGGGGAAACAAGGGAGGAGGGCAGATAGATGAGTGGTAGCAACCTAAGCAGAAATGGAGGGACAGACGGAAGGGAGAAGGAAACAAGTGAGGAGACAACTGGGGAATGCAAAAACCTAAATAAGTCCTTTGTTGAAATAAGAAAGGCTCTCAGACTCTGGAGTAAGCTGGCATTTTGGAAGTCCTGCGTTCAGTTCTTGAGTTCACAAGAGTATGAAATTTGTTTAGTGCTTTCTCAGACATTTGCTCTAGCTTTCAGTTATTTCTGGTTTCAAACAAACAGCATAAAGGAAACCAGAGCACAGCTGCCAGGGTGACTATCCCAAGGTGGCTAAGAAGAGCTGTGTACAATTCTTGCAGCTTGTTTCATATAAACACTGTAGTCACTTCATTCCTTGCGCTTCATATGTACAAGCTGCGGCAATGTCAGAAGTATATTTGTTTAGCTCCAGATTGGTTACTTTTTAACAGGAAAATGTGAAAAATCACCACACCTAGCTCATTTAAAAAACGTTTACTTTCAGGTTGCCAATACTTTTCCTCATACATGTGTGATGTTCATAACGCACACATTATCAAGGGGCAACAAACATTGTAGGGTAATACTAGAAGTATTTAATGAAGAAGTCAATTCACATCCTGAGTTAGAAAAGACATTATCTGAAAAAAGTGATTCAGTACAAAGTTTCATCAATAGAGGAAAAGAGGATGAAATTATTATTAAAATCTAAACTGTTCTTTTTGGTCTTTGATACTGAAAGTGTTCCAGTTAAAACAAGGATATTTTCAAAACACCATAGAACCCGTCATATCTCCATTCTGCACAAAGCCCAAGTGAAATAGAAGACAAAAGTGTCAATTACTTTTAGTAGAGTTTTTGATCTCTGTGGGATCCTTTGACTTGATTCTCAGCCAAGGATCTCATTATTTAAGTAAAAAATACACTTGTTTAACTTTTTATGTAGGAATAGCAATTATTTGCTCAACAACAAACTTCTTTCTCAAGCAGATACAACCTCATTCTTCTCCATCATTAGATTCTGCCCCTGATTTCTGCTGTCTGCATTATTTTTATCCTAATTTAATTAGTTAAAGAGTAATTTAAGATCCCAAAACCAACTATAAGCATCTACTAGCTGCTTACTGCATTGCTAATGCATTTATGGAATGTGGCAGATTCTTAAATATTTAATACAACTTACTTTTCCCTTTAACCATTCCATTCTATGTGAAGGATCTCATGAAATATGAATTATGCCTGTGTAATGTTTTGCATACGCTAGTGGCTGCCCCATTTCAGTCATATTACATACACAGGTTCTATGCAAAAAAGTAGAGAAAATGCTTAGTTAGGTGTTATTCTGCTCCTAATTGAGGTTCTCAGGTTTCCACAGACACTACAAATTCCCTGCTAAGCATTAAGATCAAGAACTGGAATGGGTTTTAGAAAGCAAACTCTTCACAACAATCTCTGCAGTGAACCAGAACATGATCAATTTAAACACATGAAAATTCAACACCAGCCTTTAGTTCAGCCTTTACAACCAATTTGAAAACAAAATTTTGCAAAGGATTAATTTTCCAAAGCAATTTCTCATGCACCATCATGTACAAAATAACCAACTGCTCACAGCTGCACCCATTTCATTTGCTTACACGAATGGTAGCCCTAGGTTCAGGTGGGTGCACAGGAAGAATTCATTGTAGGAGTCATATCCGGAAAAAGCACTTAAGGCACCTCAGCAACACTTTCCAGTGGCTGAGTTCAGAAGCATGAGCAGGGTTGTGAAGGGTGTTGCTGTTACTCTGAAGGGCCTTCAGCTACAATATGACAGCTGTAGACCAGCTGAACCTCAGACCACATACACATGTTGAACTGCTATACATGTTGGTTTCATCTGTCTGAATAACTCCATTCATCATGTGTCTTAAATGTCTCATCTCCTTCCTCCTTGGTCTTCCACCTACACAATGGTGTACTGTCTGACTCTTTACACCTTCAAACAGCTGCCAAGATAAACATGTTTTTGAAAGGACTGAAGAACTTCCGATCCCTTCTGCATTTTCAGGTGCTAGTGTTGGAGGGCTTTTTGTGAGTTGTGAATATCAAAGCATGTATTTTTCATTCATGGCAATGAGTTTCAGAGCAATTCTTCCCAATGACATAAAAGAGCTGTTTCTTGCAGGGTATGTGTAATATATAAGGTTCTTCATGAGAGAATCTACATATATAGCAAGGCTTATCCCTGTCTAGAAAATATGTTACATCTTACAAGTATGATATATTTTTGTCCTGTTGCAGGTAATACAAGGACAATTTTTCCTTTAAAATCAAAATTTTCTAATTTCCATGGTTATGGAGAAGAACTTGCTAATATTGATCTTGGAAAGCTCAGAACTATGACCTTAATTAGAAACACGTTTTACTCTATCCTATTTATGAGGCCTTATTACACTTTCAATCCTTTGACTTGGCAATACATAGTAATACCTACTAGTTATTTTTCTTTCCTATTTGGGTGTGAACAGTTCAATTTGAGGTGTTATTCCAGTCTACATTTATGAACTGATACCTAGTGCCAGTATTATTGTTGCTGGGGAGTATCTTCATAGCTTCAAAGACATTGTTTTCTTGGGTTTATGCCAGAGAGAGATTGATATTTGGAATAAGTGGTAACACTTCTATCAAAATACTAATATAATTTGTCCCCTCCCTAAAAAAGCCCACACAATCCCATCCCTTTTTGCCAAGGGTCTTTTTTCTATTTATAGTAGAATTGTTGAGTAAGAGAGGAAAAAAAGAAGAAGAAATCCTCAAGAAAAAAATGCATAATGGATTTTATCTAGCAAAAGAATTCTTTATGGATTTATGTTTTCACATGCTTCCTTCTTTCTCTTTCTAAATGTACATTAAATCCTTCCTCACCATTTTCATGCCACCAAATTTTTAAATCTTCCCAATATCTTTTAGTATTATAGACTGGCAGTGCTGTTTAATGTCCCTGGACAGGATAACATGCAAACTTCACAATACCTTGATGAAGACAAAGAGGTTTTTTACCCTTAAACTCCTTGACAATGTTTATTTGACCTACAAGCAGGAGTGGGATCCGTGAACTCACTGGTTGACTCCTTGGACCAGGCTTCAGAAGGTTCCTTTCAGGAACATGAAAGGAATAGGAAGCTTGCAGTAGTAAATATTCCCAAGACTATCATAAAGCAAACAGCTTGCTGTAGTTAAACAAGGACAAAAAAATGATAAAATGGTTCACTAGGTCATTACATAAATGATGGCTTATAGTGAAACAATTTATTATTTTCTTTAAATGAAACTGCTAACCTCTCAGTGTCTATAAAATGTCTCATGAGATCTCTTGTCTTTCTTAGGTGAAAATTTTGTGGTAGAAAGTATGAAAAACAAATTTATAAGCTACTATCATGTTCAAGCGACAGGTTTTTTAAACCAAATGAGTTTAACAAATTGTAGACAGCAATGTTTCATTAACAGACAGTGAAGGAAAAGTCTTGAAGAGAGGTGCAAATTTATCTGGTCTGCATCTGAGATATGAGTAAAAATGAAGAATAAGAGGAAGTATGTCAGTCCAGTATAAAATTGGTTGTGACTCCTATTTTATACTGCTGTGGATCATTACAGTCATTTATACTTTATGTTTGCTCTAAGTTTCATGCTAGCATTAAATACCTCAGCTTACCTCTGGAAAAGTAAGAATGAGGAGCTTGATTTTGTTCAGTAGGAAAATGTAATCACCAATGAGAGGGCAGTGGCAATATCTCCATGCATTTTTTTAAGGGGAAAGCACAGGGGGTTTATTTAATGAGAAAAGGCTTGTTTACACTGTAACTTCTACAGAAAACATTTCCTTTTTTAATCAATCATAAGAAGAAATACTTCATAGGGCCTTAAAAAACGGATTGCTTTGATCTTGCAACACTCCAGATCTAGGTATAGAGGTTAGCTTTTACTTCCCAAAACCTGCTACATGCTACACTTTGGAACCACATTAAATAACTTGTTAGCATCCTGATATGCTTTCTTATGGCCTGAATAAACTTCTTGCAGGTAACACATCTCCAGTGCCTTCCTCTTCACTGCATCTTCTCTGTGCAGGCATCTAGGCTGCTTTTGATTCCCAGTGTGTGCTGTAGGTGAGGGCTTTTGGGCAGGCAGAAACAGGTACTAGAAGAGTGGAAAGCCCCATAGCAGTTATCACTGTGTCCTATTAGCAAGGAAAAGAGTGCTACAAGACTGGTGTAAGTATTTGTTTTCTAATATGGTAGTATCTCGCAATTAGCCCTATCTGACAGCAGGGAGAAGATATGTGTGTAATTTTGACCTGATGAAGCTATGTGCTGCACAGATTTCAGAAGTTTTGCCTTCAAAATCTCTTCCAACAACTGTCTTAAACATTATTTATTATAACGCAAATAATCTAATAAGCATTTCATTATATATATGGGGTATTGTGTATCTCTCATTAGGCATCAACTCATGAGACACAAAAGCCCAAATGAAGCAAGGAATAGAAAGAAAAGAGAACGACAAAAAGACAGACTTCAGTAGGCATTCAAATCATTTCAGAGTACCTACCATTTTTATTGGATCTTAGCAAATACAAATTTTCTTTCTCTGATAGCTCATATTTCAGTTGGATAAAATGGTATTTCTGCCTGTATTGCCTTATGCTGTTTCCTCAGTTGCTTCTGGGTTGTTTTCTGTGAGGAAAATAGAGAAAACGTAACAAGCAGTGCAGTGCTTGGGTGCCATTTGGAGTGTGCGGTATTTCATTCCTGATATTAAAACAAGTCCAAAGGCCAGAATAAAACTGAGAATATTTCAGTTTTCTGATGAAAATAGTTTCTATTTTTATGGAAGCAAATACCTTCTCAGTTTTCATTTTTATCAATTCCATCCAATGTTATTCTCTCCATGTATTTCTTTTCCAGTTTTCTGTTTTTTTAGAAAAGCTGTTATGATTACTTTCCATATTCTATATATTAATACCGAAAAAAATTGTGTCTTCTCATCCTAAGTTTATACCAAGCTAAATTAAATGGGAATATACACACAAACTAATTTTTTATCAGTGGACAAAAGACTATATATGACAGACTATGTTTATGGGGTTCTGAAACTGGAAAGAAGAAAATATTCAGAAGATGTTAATTGGAAAAGTTCTGTTTATGTCTCTTGTTGCCCTGGGGGATTTATTTTTTGCAGGGAGTTTTCTTGCTTTCATTTCAAATTAAGACACATCTAACATATATGCTTTGATGTAAAAGGGAGATGGTTATTCCTTGGTTCTTCTGAGGTGGCTTGAAATCCTGTCTATCTATCTGCTTAATGGTAGACATATCATTTTCTGTTGTCCTTAGTTCTGTTTCACTCAAAGTTCATCTGTCTTGTAAATTGGTTTGGGATAAAATCTTCATCTGGCTAAAGTCAATGGAAATTTTTATGTTGGCCACAATTGCATCCTGAGATCTCAGGACACAGCAGATCACATGCTGCAAGTTTCTTCTTCATTACAATTAAAGAAATTATGCTGCAGCACATATGAAGGCTCTCGGTACTTTCTTGGACTGCCTGCCACCTTCCTGTGCCATTTGTATCCTTCTAACTTAATCCTTCCTCCTACATCCTGCTCCTTTTCAGGGATATTTTGAAGCATGCTGTCAGCATACTACCACATTTGCAATGGCAACTGCACATCAATGATTTTTAGGACAGATTTCATTCTAACTCAATATAAAAATAACATATGACTAAACAGAGTGAGCATATGAAATGTATCTGCGCTTCACAGCATGGCTGCTGCAGCATCTACTTGGAGCTATGCTTCCTCTAACCTGTAAACAGGCATCGTCTTGTATATTGTAGTGTCAGAAAGAGGACAAGAAATACATTCCCATTTTTTTCAGGGCTACAAAGTTCACAACATTGCTCAATAAGATGAGCATTTGATCTACATATTTCCCTCATATACGTTACCTTCAAACACGACTGGAGCAAAGCATTACCATTGCCTCATTCCCTGTTTTTTTGTCCCACTGAAGAAAGAATGCCCCCCTGCTGTGAGCAATGAGGCATAGCTATTTCTTGCCATTTTCACCACGCTTGGAGTTCTAAATTGCACATTTTCTCCTGAAGATGAAAAGGAGACCAATAGTTTGTATCTGTCTAAGGAACTTCCACTTCTGTGTGCTTATGGTTGGAAAGTTTAGCTGCAGTCCCTAAGGACAACTGACCCAAATTTTTCCCAACCTGATTAGTAGATTGTGTCTACTCCTCTTTGACCCATATTAATAAAGATCAAATGAAGGTAAGCCTAACTTTTGCAGTGGGGAGAAGTCAAACCATGAGATGAAAGCTATCACAGGAGGGTTGGAGTAAAGATGTGATAGACTAATTAGACACAGGTTCCCTGATGGAAGATCTGCAAGCATATGTGATCTCATGTCTAGAGCTATGGTCTAGAATATGCATAAGCAGGTTGGGGTGGACAGGTGAGGTCCTGGGACAGTATCTGTTCTTGCAGGATGTATTTGCAGTGATGCAGCTTCCGCCAGTCTCTCATGAATGACATATTCATTCTGGCGCCAGGGTTTAGTCTTCCAGAGTGAACCTAGATCTGGCATTTTGTAGCCATTACTAATAGCAAGAATGTTAACATTACCTACCTAAACACATAATAATAATAAGGATAAATGTAATCTTCCTATATACCTTCCCTTTAAAATTTCAATAGGACATGGTATTCTGCCTTTTCATTAGATGGACTGCTGTATGACGTTCAGAAAGCATGCCATATTCCAACCAAGAAACAGCTGTATTTAGCTCTACTGCACGTGTAAAGATTTTTATCAGTTCCTTATGAATTTCATTAAGATGCTGAGGCATCTTATTGTTTACTGTTTGTGAAAACCTGTCTAAATCCTGTAAGGAAAGACAATACAGAGAAGTTTTAATTTGTCACATTTGAAAAGATTTTGCTAAACTTACAGAAAACTGCATCAGTTTGTTTTATTTTTTGTCAATTGCCTGTTTTCTTTAGTATTTATTCTTTCTACATTTCAGAAGAGTATTGTGATTGAATTTTACATACAAACTCACATTTTCTTTGTAAATGACAATTTAAAAAAAAAAAAGGGCAGGAGAAAGTATCTAGAATCTTCTTTTTGGTCTCAATTTTTTGTTTGTTTCCTAGCAGTTCTTATAAGAAGAGCTATATTAACAAATCATTTGGCTAGACTGCTTGTGCCGACTATGTCACATCACTTGTGCAGCTGTGACAAATCTCTGACCATTAACATACATACAGTTCCTCTAGAATAATTTTTTCATATCTGTGTTCCTAGATCATTTTGTTCACATGAAGCACATTATTTAAATTGTAAACAGTGATATACCTGAAGCAACAAATGGCTTTGCATTTATTAAAACTGGGACAAATTTCTAGCAGAAAGGGTGGGTTCATAGATTCCAGTGAAGGCTACTAATTGTTTTCTTAGACTGCTGGTGCCACCTTCTTCCTATTCTTTCCTTGCCCTCTGTAAAAACATTGTGGATACAAGTGACAAAAATTGCAGGACACCCTGGCGAGATGCTGAGGCAGTGGCCTCATCTGAATGCTGCACTGCTGCAACAGACTTCTCCCAGAGCCAGAGGTTGGTCAGTGTGAAGGTGTCTCCAGTATCTACAAGGTACTGCACGCACTGTGCAGTCATGTCCTTGGCACTGGAGCAGAGAGATAAGTGTTTGCACTAGAGAGAAGCCATGAAGACCAAGAAGTGGCGTGAAGCAGTAGCTCTAATGAGAAAGTGGAAACATTCAGCTGAAGTTTATGCAAAAGAAAAACTAACTGTGCCGCCGATCATTACTACTCCATCTGAGCGAGACGGATATGTTCTCTTTTTGGAACGCTTGCCGAGAAATACCCGTCTCTACAGCAGAGACGGGTATTTCAAAGAGAAAACTGGCCTCTGAGCCACAAAAAATATGAGCATTCAGCAAAGGTGAAGAGGTGTTTCCATACTACAGAAGCAACTAAAAGGATGAAAAAATAATGGATTTTCTCATGAGCAATGGAGCCAAGCTAGTGTCACCGTTAAAACATGAAGCATTACAGTTTCTGACTTCCTCTTTTGTCTTGTGGAAAGTGTTACAGCTGCAGCCACAAATTGGGAGGCTAAAAAAAAACACACAGAGCTTGCAGTATAGGCAAGGCTTAATTGGTCTTTGGGAGAAAAAAAAAAAAATTCTGCGTGTTTTTTGTTTCAAAAAAAAAAACCCAACAAACTTTTAAATGACAAACTTCTTAGTCAGAATTTTATAGACTTTAAATCTCCTTCAATTTTTGTGGGTATTCAAAACCAGAGCATTTTACAATAGGTTTTTTTGTACCATCGTGACTCAGAACCATATGTGACTCTCAGAGTCTCCATCAGCAAATATTAGAGCATTTTATGCTTGAAACCAGTGTAACTCCTTGGGTTAGAAATAGGCAACTCTCCAGGCTCCAAAACAACAGTAGCAGAGCTGGGAAGATTATGGATGTGTCCAGTACCCTGGCCCAGAGCTCTAGGCAGTGTTATGACTCAGAAAGAATTTTGCTCTGGTATTGTCTCTGGGCATTGCTTCCTTGTATGGTGGAAGGCTGAAATAGGAATTGCACCTATGTGTTTGATCTATAGTGACAGTTATGGGTAGCTGTGACACTTATGGGTAGTTGCGTATGCCCGAGACATGGCAGGCATTCACAGCTCTGTAGTTCAGTATCTGATCCTTGTATTTTAATTCCTCTTTTTCTCTTCATTGCTTTCTAGTGGTTAGATTAAACTGAATGTATATTTCATAGATTGCAATAAGTGATAAGGTTAAACTGAATATATATTTCATGGATCATAATATTTCTATTTCTGCCTGTATATATAACTGAAAAGTAAGATTTTGGAGATATTTGCTCATCCATTAGCATACTGTGTGCAGCACAGACCTCTTTGCTACTCCTCCCTGATAAGAAAGCCACCGATGCCACTTTAGTAACAATGCTCCTACAGGCCACAAGGTGTTCATCAAACAATCTGGAATATTTGTTGTCTTCCTAGAGGAGATCACACCAAAGCTTTCTAAAATAAGGTCATTAAAACTGCCAGTTTAGTTTTGTTCTAGCCTTGTGACTAACAATGCCTTAGGGGTGAGAGGACATGACTCAACTCCTACATCCTAGAAAATAGTACCCAAAAGCTATTCATCTGTCTGTCTTGCAAAACTCTACTGGTTGGCAATTACATCATGTAGGATATGTCGTTGCTTTGTCCACAATGAGTGAGTGCTGTAGTAGTCAGGGTCACTCCAAGTCCTGGTTCCCAGACATCTGAGAAGAAATGTAGAGTAACTAAATCAGTTTTCAGTGGAAAAGAATATTTCTGCTTTGCATAAAGGTCTGCTGGAGACATAGTTGGCCTGCATTTCCCCCACTTGGTTTTGTCTCCAGGATCTTGAATCATTATTTGCTTCTCAGGATATATTCTTCAACTCTAGAAACACTCTAGGGTGTCAAGAGTTATCAGTGCTCTGTCTTTCACAGCTCTTTTATATGATTTTTGCCTTGTTTGCTTAATTTGTTTCAAACAGTCCAAGTACTCTTGAAAGACAAAAAGGCGTTTTGACCTACTGGCATGACATCCTGGGCATGAACTCATGAAAATCTGCATTATAAATGATTCATTCTGACTCCTGATATGAAAATGGCATATAACTGGCTTATTTAAGGGCATCAGATAAAACTTACCTTATGCCTGTACAACTGTGTTATTTCTGTTCTGCGTGTAGCTACTAGCAAGGAAGTGGCAATGCTCTTAAGTGGAACATTGACAGCTCAAGAGTATACATCAAAGGCACTTGGTGGGAGATGGCTTACATAAAATCCCTGTGGTAATTTACTATAGCTGCTCCTTTCCTCAGATCACATCTTTGACATACTAGTCAGACTTTGGGTCTACAACTCTTTTACAGATACCACTTTGCTATTTTGACTGGCTCTTTTGACAGCAGTGATCTACATGTATAATCTGCTCTCCTTTGTGAGAGATGTCCCCTCCTGCTG
>NW_009911835.1:32792-35401 GCF_000696875.1 Nestor notabilis
TTCTGATGGAATGATCTTGCCACCAGTTTGTTGCTATGACTAAGGGTTGCATTTATTTAAATTAATTATATCAGAGCACCTTCATCTAGCAGTTGCTTCAGTCATCACACACATCTAAGAGACTGTGGAGATGTTGTCAGATAATTCACAAACTCCAATGATCTCTAACTGATTTAGTATTATTAGGTACAGTTTTTAAACTGGGGGGGAGGGAGAGGCACTAAAATACAACATGTAAAAGTGAGCCAGAATGGCTTTGTTATACATTTGATTGCAATTTTGCCTCTTCAGTTTCTTGTTAGTTCCCCAGGTTCTTCTCTGGGAGAAGTGGTACTATGATCATAACCTTTTATAGTTTCTGCTCCTTTTTCCCACATTTTTAGACAAGAATGTGATAAATCATGATGCTGATACCTATGAGACCTATTAACATATCTTCCTGGCAACTCCTGGTAGTCTTCTGCTGGCAATTTGATCTCTAAACAACACTCTCAACCATCTGTATGTACTGAGCAGTGTCCAGATTTGATGATATAACACTCTTTGGCATGAACTCCTGGCAATATTCTGGTTTGAGCCACATTATGAGATATTCCTTTGACTTTTGGGAAGGAGCAAGTCAGAGCTGCTTGATCTTCGCAAAAGTGAAGCTTCCTGAGCCCTCAATATCTACTATGCTGCTAACATGGGCCATAGCACTTTGGGAATATTTCTAATTATTCCACTGGCCTTATTACTCTCATTACTTTCTTCTTTGCATGTAATTGTTATTTTCAGCAGCAGCTGTTTAACCATCTGAATCATTTTATCCCAACTGAAACGTATTTGGAAACTATCTTCTTCATGCAAAAACATCCTGATAATCTTTTAGCAACTTTTGCAAGGATGTGACAGTGCATTGTGTATTGAGGGCACGTGTTTTGGTTTCCCTTGGGCATCCGTTCTGGATTCATTTGTGCCAGCTTCAATGCCACCAAATCAAAGAATTCACTTTCATCACTAACTTCTGTATTGTAAGCACTTAATGAAATCTCAGCCTCTTTTCCAGGTAATCTGCTTGCAATTTAAGCTGCTGTAGTAATACTGGGAGCATGCAGCCTCATTATTTTAGCTTGGTTTGACTTGGATACATTTAATTTTCTTCTTTTGCATTGTGTTGGGGAAGTTTGCAGCTTGATATGACTACATCTGGACTTTCAGCATCCTGCTTGTTTGCATGCTTGTTTGCATGCTTCTTCACCATTTCAGCTGGTGTGTATCCCCTGTGCACCATTAGAATTGGCTGAAGGAACATAGAGCTTTGCCATCTTTGCTGGTTTTAAGTACTTTTGGAAAATTTCTTTGGTATGCTTCATGTAGTTAAAGTTTTTTCTCTAAGCTGTATTCAGTGATGCACTTTGGTTGAGGGGTGTGCAGCGGGAAAATCCTTCTGCTTTTTTCTAATTTGGTGCAAGGTTTTACAGCTAAGGGCAACTGCAGAAACCATCCATTTTTAATGTCTAGCATATCCAAGAGCTCAGTCTCTCAGTCACTTTCTATTTTAGCGTGGTTCGGTAAGCACATAAAGTTTGGAAAATAGTGTTGTTTAAAGGTATAATTTGCTAAAATACAAGTTTAAATATAAGTGATAAAATACTTGTTAAACTTAAGAAACATTTTATGTGAAATTGAGCCTTTGAAGACTGTTTTAGGGAAGTGAAAACAGGAAGTTAGGATTACAGAGCATTTTGCAATATTAACTATGATACATTGTTTGTTAATAGCAAGAGCAATAAATTGTATTTATTTACCAAAGCTTGGTGGCTTTCCAGATCTCATGAACTATGGGGCTCTGTAATTTGCTTCAATTTTTATTGTAGTAGTTTAGATTTGGCTTTCAGTTCTGCTACAATGAATACCTTTATGTAAGCATAGCATAGAGGGCTTTCTTCTCAGCATGCAGTGGGAAGAAAATTTGTCAGAAGACAAAGCCTGCTGTACTTGAATGCTGTGGCATCAAGAAAATAATTCCTCATCAAACTCCTATTTGCTGGGTTACACTGCCCATAACCTTACAGCCTGTTGGTTCAAACCCAGTTATCCCCAGGAACTGAGTTTGCATTTTGTGTTTCCATGAAATACAGGAAGGAAAGGGAGGGTTTGGATGTGGAGCATCCTGAGGTTGCTGAGGTGAATTAGTAGTTCTGAATTTCAGCTGAACAAGTGTTTTTGCTTGTTTCATTTTCAAAAGTTGGGGTTTTTAGAGCACTTCAAGTTTTCAGGTACATGTAAGTCCCAGAGCTGAAGAAACTGCTTCATGGGTGTGATCTACACTCAAGACATCATAAAAGTCCGCAAATTCAAAGACGTTCTAGGTGTGTTTAATACTGAGAAAGCACTAGTTATCAGTTTGCCATTGATTTTATAAAGGAAACATTTCAAGCTCTTATTTATCAATATATAATGGAAGAAACAGAAAATGTTATGTCAGCTCATTTGTAATACTAGACATAACCAGATTCGCAGGTTTACAGGTATGAGGTTTTTACATTGCTTCAGTGCTCTCTCTTAATTCTGTGATCCTGGATCCGAGCAGCAGAAGTTATTCAATCCACAGTAGGCCTGTAGGG
>NW_009911835.1:35432-39703 GCF_000696875.1 Nestor notabilis
TTATTTCAGAATTAACATAGGACAGGAACTGAATAGCTGCTCAAATGCCCAGTGCTGTCAGTGGAAAAACACCCCTTGATAAGATTTGGAATTTCTTTCTGTTCTGAGCGGGAAGTTTTCTTTTTAGATTAAAAAAATATATTCCTTTTTTTTACAACAAGCAGTCCTACATCAAGCAAGAAGCACAAGCAAATACTACACTAGTTAAACTCAGCAAAATAGAGATTTTGTAGACATCAGGAGGCTGAGGACTATAATGAACATTTTTGGGACAGCATTTTTGTTTCTCCTAATTTGATTAATTTTGGCTGCAAGTACTTGAAATGTGGAAGACAGTATGTAATGAGATCCATCTGTCTAGCTTGAGAAAACATAACTTCCCAAAGAGCAATCAGATTGTTTGTGTGATTGTACTTTACTTTTGGGAGGGTGTCCTTATGTATCTAGTGGAGAGGTGGGAACTAGGAAGAAGGATGGAAGGACAGATGTAGTATGTTCAATGGAACAATCAGCCTCCTTCATCCTATAAGCCACAAGCCAAAGCTCTCCAAATGGCTAACATCCCCAGGACATGTGCCATGGACCTGCAAAAGTACATCTAGGAGGAATGCACGGGCCGGCAAGAGAGACGGCTCACAAAGCATCCTCTGTGGAAGGGGGACAGACATGCTGCCCAAATCTTTTCTCATTTTTTTCTTTTTCATTCATTTTGCTTTCCTATTTGTATTGTTTTCATCTAAATACTGATAACTAGTTTCCATCTCAAGACAGACTTTTTCCCCCCTTTGCAGCTTTTCCCAGCCACCGTGACTACTTCAGAAAACTGTTGTGAAAGATTTTATTCCAGCAGTACTAATCTGTCCCTAGTTTTTCCATCTGATCCCTAGATCCTCAACATGTAGCATGCAACATTTTTCTGTACACAACAATAGCCATTTCAGCTGGCTGGAGTTGGGAACAATGAATTGAAGCATCAAAGTCTGCTTGCCTTAGAGCAGCATTTTTTTGAAAACCTGGACAAGTCAGATGCTCAGGAGCATAAGCACATTTACCAAGTAAGATCATTAGCTGGTGTTATATCAGAAAGGAGTTTCCATAAACACACCAAAAAGTGGATTCTTCTGCCTCAGCGGGCATGAGCAGATATTTTCTATTTCATTCTCTTTATCACGCTCAGAAGTCTCACCAGTGATGGGAGAAAAGAAATCCACAATTAAAAAGTCTCTGACTTGAAAGAACTAGTAATATAAAAGCTGGATTGTTTAGGAGAGGTGAATGAGTTGCATGGCAGGAAATGGCTTCATTCAAGTGTCTCAAGACTGGAGAAAGAGACATAATGTCTCCAACAAAAAGTCCCATGCTCTTGTTTCAGGACTATGATAAATGTGCATACGCTTCAGAGTTGCTAAATTTTGTCACTCTTCCATTAATTTCCTGGTAGAGTCAACAACCATTTCTTCAGGACTGTGTTTGACGGCTGTTTACTGAAACCAGAACAACTGAGGTTTTCTCACTTGGTTTTTGACTAGTAAATAGGAGGTATCTTGAAACTATCTCAGTTTTCTGATTTCAGCAGTACTGTTTTTAGATGCTCTTGATTTAACTAGCTCTGCTACACTGTAATTATCCAACTGCACTGTTGATTTAGTTAAAAGAGCTATGATTAGATAAACCCCTCTGAAAAGATGCTATCATCGATTGAAGTAGGAGTAGTGAAGCCAATATTTCATATGAAATAAATGTCACTTTTATTAGCCAGGAAAATACTTTTAGATTAAGCAGAAGCATATACTACAGGAATCTGGTTTCTTCAGGTGCCTGATTTATACCAAGAAAACAAAATTTATTTTGTATTTTGGGCTTTCCAAAAGCACACTGGGAGGGGTGAGGGTATGGCATGGCCTATGCTGCGCTCAGCCCCTCACATCAGACTCCCCTTGGGGTCAGTCCTCTGGCTTGTACCCATTAATGACTTTAGTCATGACTTTCAAGATAGTAGAGGATGCACCCTAAGCAAGAGCCCATGACCCCCACAGGGGGCCAAGAGCACTTTTCTGGTGCAGGAGCAGCCTTTTTGGAGTGATATGGCCCAGGAGAAGGGTCCAGAGGCAGGAAGCTCTCATCCCCCACTCCCAGAAAAGGACACCCATAGGACAGAGGACACTCTCATGGGGAAGGATCCCACTGGTGTTGCAGGATCAAGCCAGACAGGACATCCCCAGTGGCCTCCCTGTGTCACCAGTGACCTCACTGCCTGCTGTCCCAGAGTTGTTACCAGGGCCTGTGGTGAGAGAGGTCTCACACTATGAGCCAGACAAAACAGGAGGAAGAGGGAAGATGGGAAAGCTGTCTGGGACAGCTGTGCCACTGTCCCTGTGGCCACCACTGCCACATGGACCTCTCTGAGGATGAGGCCAAAGGCACCAGTATCACTCCCTGGCCCACTTCTTGCAGCTGGGCTGCAACATCCACCCATGGGAGACAGAATTAGAGGCGTGTCTCTGCCATGGCTCCCCTCCAGCCCCGGATGGGGACCGAGACACCCATTGCAGCCTCAAAGCTATTTTAACAATTTACTGTATGTATTATTACGGAGTAGTTACCAGTTTATGGCTGGTCATATTTTTCTACGTGTATCACATGAAAGTAAGTTGTATTATTCTTAGCTTGTAGTTACTTATTGTATTCTGACAGCATGCTTGTTCAGGTACCTGCAAGCTAGACATTTTGTCCTGGAATTTGTTATGCACAACATGTATCTGGCTTCAATGCTATGCAAGGACAGGCCTTCCCCTGAGGAAGAGTTAACAGCATTAGCATGAAAGGAAAATGGACTTCAATTTATGGAACAAGTAAGTCTGCAAATACTGTTTGATTCTTTTTTAAATCAGATTGGCTGAACAGTGGTATAGAATTGTTTGTCCAGATCATAAGACATACGTGGGAGTGCATAGAAAAGAATGGGACCACATGCACTGTAAGCACTTTTTGCATTTTTTAAAAGTGTTGTTCAGAAGTTTGCAAACACAAGAACAGATTTTTTGATTGTGGATTGCTCTGTTACTAAAAGTGATGATCTTTACCATGAAAAATAAAATTTTGTCTTTATACTAATAGTGATAGAGACTCACACTTTTCTCATCAGAGCTCTGATAATATTTTTTCATCTTTTTAGCATATTTCCAGTCTGAATGGAATAAATATGCATTTACTTCTGATGTTCAGTAAATAAAAATACCCTGAAATGAATGACACTGGGCCAATTTGTACTGAGGTTGAGTCTCTTCATAATGTGTCACGTGGTCTGAACTAACACCATGTAAGAACTAGGCTTTGGGAATGAAAGGGCTTCCCCAGCCACAGTCATTCGTGCCAGGTCATTTTATTGCATCACTTCAGAATAATGGAAATTTGGAAAAGGACTTGAGCAGTGTGTTGGTTTCTACCTTGCTGGGAAAAGATAGCCACACCTTGGTGAGAATGGCCCTTGCATGGTTACCCAGAGTGGCAGCCATCCAGCACCTAGCTGTTCCAGTGCCTGCCTCTCACTCCAGCAGTAGATGGGCTTGGAAAGAGAGGGGTCCTGCTAGCCTAGTTCTCCTTTGATGACAGCTCCTCAGCACTTGCTTCCTGATCATTAGGACAACAGCTGTACATTTATGTCACTGCCCAAGGCAGCCCAAATTCAAAAGTCAGACTGCCTTCAGCTCTGCCCATCTTGAAAAATAAAACTGGGACAGTAGGAGGGAAAAGGAGGAAGACAGAAAATTTAAAAGCACAGCATATATGACGAAATGGCCTGGAGTAATATGATGCTTCATACTGGAACTGGGCATCAGGGGAGGGAAGAAACATTCCTCCTCAGCATTAGGTGACCTGGTGTCCATGAGCTAGGATACACCACTATTCATGACCAAGCCATATGACCCAAGGCCTCATCCTAAAGAAAACCTTCTCATACCACCTCAGTGGGACTGAGGAAGATGGACTGCAGCTCCTGGGTCTTTGTGCAGGCCGATCTGCATAAGGCAGAAGGCTGTACCATATTAAAGGAAGCCATCAATACCTGCATCAGGCTAAGTGTCCAATGCTTACCACTCAGTCTATCCTAACCTTGAGATAAGTAGTCATATGTTTGCTTGTGTGGGGTGAGACATTCAGAGCATTTCTTTTCCTCTTTTCCTGGTTTTCTTATAATGCTGTTACGTCCTCTTAGAATCATAGAATTATAGAATGGTTCGGGTTGGAAAGGATCTTGAGATCATCTAGTT
>NW_009911836.1:0-1222 GCF_000696875.1 Nestor notabilis
TGTTCCCGAGGATCCCGAGCTGAGGAGGAGGTTTGGGTTTGTCTGTGCCGCTCCCTGGGAAGCGCTGGGTGACGCGGGACGCTGCTCTCTAAGGGGTTGCAGCCAATAGCTTTAGCAGGAAGGTGGCTCCTTGGCCCCACGTTTGCACTGGAATGAGCCGTTTGCCTTCAAAAGATCCGGAACCACCAGACAAGCACAAAACGGGGAAAAGGAACAATTGGAGGGGGGAAGAGTTGATGGAAGAGAGGAGTTCAGGGTCTGCTGTCCCGGGGGTGTTCTGGGCCAGTGCTGACGCGATGGGGGGCACCTGAGCATCGATTGTTAAAGAGCATCCACCGGGACCTTCTACGGGTGATGACAATTGAAGCAGTTTAATGTTTGTCCGGTGTGAGGTGTCCCGGCACGAGACTGCGGGAAATTTAAGGGCCCTTCAGTACAAACCAGGCTGGGATTCGGTGCTGGTTCATCCGGTACCTTGTGGGACTGTGGGTAATGTGGGCTTGGACCTGACCCTGACCCTGACCCTGACCCTGGTGGGTCACTGGAGCCGCTCTTGTCCCCGCTGCTGGTTGCAGTCGCTCTGGATGCTTCACCCACCCGCAGTGCCTCTGGGTGCTGTGGGTGCCATGCGCCCTCCTGCACCCTCATCCATCCCCAGCACCCTCCAGAAAGCAGCTGCCTCTGGGACATGGGTCATCTCCTGCCCTGTCACCAACGGGACACCCATGGGTGCTCCCTGGGGTCCCCACTGTGTCCTGTGGAGGCCTGGAGCCCCGTCCTCAGCCTCCACCTAGTGCAGGTGTTCATGGGGGGCAGGAGCGAGTCCCCACTGCCCAGCACCCCACTGAGCCTGGGGGTCCCCACTGCAGGGATTTACCTGGTGGGGTTCAGCCCCCTGCACCCACTGCTGCTGTGGGCTGGTTAATCCTGGTTTGCAGTTCCATACAGACAGCAAGTTACAGCTTCTGAAGGTGACGGGGGGTGCAGGAGCTCAGGATCCTCATCCCCATCCCTTGTTTTCTCTTGGGCTGACTTTGGCCGGTGACTCTGACCCGAGCAGGGGTTCAGGTCTCGCTGCCCCGGCCGCAGGGCAGGGACACCCTGTGCTGGCACGGGCTGTGCCGGGTCAGGGAGCCGGGAGGGAAGGGGGGCCGGGAATTCCTTATCTCTGCTCTGCGGGGGTCGGGCTCACTTCCCTTCTCTTCGCCTTCAGCCAAAGTGC